>NC_081413.1:24685465-24917965 GCF_030272615.1 Cryptomeria japonica | reverse complement strand
TCCCACCAAAGTTCCCTAATAAGAGGATGATCCAAAGGAGGTGACCAACTAGAAATGTAGTCCTTCAAATCCCCATTCCAAACCCAATCAACCAAGAACAAGCAAGAAATCCCCCGTCTAATATTCCATGAGAACAAACAGTGAAAGAGAACATGGTTTATACTCTCTTATTCCTTTTCATATTAAATATATATATTTATTAACTAAAAACCATGCCTTTTGAGGTTGTCAGTAGTAAGGATTTTACCATGGCAAGCCATCCACCAAAAGAAGCATACCTTCAAGATTGTTTTTGCCTTCCAAATGATAGACCGGTTAAAGAGAGGGTGGCCTGTATCAACCTATCTTCAACATCCAACTTGAATAACCTAATGTTATGAAGGATCTCGATGTTTTTATAGATATTTTATAGAGGAACCTGACGTTGTTAAGGAACATGAAGAACTTGATGTTATTAAGGATCATGATGTTGTTATCGATATGTTAACATATGTTTAACATTGTAATACTGATATATGTTTAAAATTAACTTATATTTTTAATTGCAGATCCATCTGAATTATACATTAGTAATTTATCCATCCTTATTTTTCATGTTCAATTTTCCTTCATTCATTCGATTTCTTCGTTTTAATTTTTTATTGACTTTTAATCCCTTTCTCTTATCCCACCTCACCTCCTTTTAATGCTAATTCAATACCCCAATTCCACATTTTTCTCTTCTTGATGGTGACTCGGTGATCTAAAATGTTGAGCATGCACATATATATATATATATATATATATATACTTTAAGCTAGAAGCTTGGACATCTAACAAATGGCATTGCTTAACAAGCTATATTTTGAATTGAAAATTTTAACAAGAAAAAAGAAAAAATAAAAAACTGCATCCAAACATTGACAAAAGAAAATATTTTCTTTGAGATGAAAAAGTCACACACCTAAAGTGTGAAAACAATAAATGTTGCACAGAGAAAGTAGGGCCATGTTTGAGGATGGTCATGTTTGACCCTACCCTTCAAAAAGTTTTGGACAATATCAAGGTGAATCCCATTTGCATCCCATGCTTTGGTCACCCTTTCTGTAAGCATATTTTTAGGGGAATCCTTCCAACAAAACAATAAATTAAAATAAAATTATCAAGTCAACAGAAAAAACATGACCAAACTATGAAAAGAAAAGAACCGCATCTAAAAGTGTTTCAAAAAACATATCACATAGACTTTGAAAATGAGCTCCTTAGATTGCTTTGATATTAGACCCATCCTCATCTGCCATCAAATCAGCACCAACATCAACTTCTGAATTAGTGAAGCTTGAGGCTTAGAGGAAAACAAAACAATAATACTTGTAATTGTAGAAAACAAAGAGACCATATGATACCTAACTCTGAGAATAATGAAGGCATGTTTGGGTCAGGTTGGAGCCCCAGGATCCCTGTACGTTTATACGAAAATATGCCAAACATAATCTAAAATTAGAAGTGGGTGTTTTGTTTTCTGTTTGAAATTAACATAACAAAGCATACATGCTGCCGTAGGAGAACATACATACCGACAATAGCTCAAACCTGTATGAAGATGTCAAATCAACGTAGAATATCTGAAGTTAAAGCCTTCTCATAAAAACATACCATATCTGAAGTAGAATATCTGAAGTTTAAAGTCTTTTTGACCTGAAGAGTCATGCCATAAGTCGCTATTTACTTTCTATATTGGGGACAATTATTCCTCTGAATTAATGCCCATTGTCTTGAATAGCAAAACAAAAGAGTTAAATGCTTTCTTTTCTCTCGTCTCTATGAATGACAGCTCCCCAACAACAGTGTCTTGCCGACAAGGACACCAAACATAATACGGAATGTAATTATATTAATCTTTCATCCACTTGAATATGTTCTTACTGCACACAAAAGGAAGTTGGTGAGATAATGATAAGTCTTTCCTCTTGTGGGAAATTAATCATGCCATCATCCATCTTAAATTATCTAACCTGGTTTAAATATCAATTTATGAAAACTAAAAACTTTTTTTTAATCATCTTGGTGTAATAAGATTTGCATAGGTCGTTAGTATATGAAATTGGCATTTGAAAAATATAATTAATATTATTGATATAACAATTAATAAATACTATAAAGATATCTTCTATTCTATTTTTAATTAAAAAGAAAAACAATCATGTCACAACTTTAAGTTTTCAGCCGTGTTTCATACAAACTTCATATTTTTCTTTCTAGTGTCCCTTACTAGACAGTTGCATAGTACACAGTAATATCTAAGTAAACAAAAAGAAAGATTGACCACATGATGACATTTTTGACAGTAAAGAATGGCTTGCATAAGCTGTATAATTGATACATTGAAAAAAATCCATTGTTGTTTAATTTTTTGGTGAGGTCTCGTTGAATAAAAAATTTGCAAAAAGATGTGCGCTGAGAATGGCATTCAATTCTGAGTGCTGTGGCCCGCCACCCAATGCATTGGTCCCCTAATGCTATGAGCCCAATCTTTTCACAGATTTTTTTTTAATGGCTTCCTATAAATCGCCATGCAACCATCTAATTCAAGCATTGCAGCGGGGATTGAGAGAAAAAAATGCTCATTCCTTTCAGAGGCCGCAGTTTGACACGATCCAATGAGCATGTTTATCACTAGTTGATATAAATGCTATTGCACCGTGCCAAGCTGCGTGCATGTGAAAGTGGTTTGCAACAAATTTAGGTTTTACTTAAATAAGATGGTTGGGATCTCTCTATCTTATACTGGATCCGAGGAAATGCAACGTTTGAAATGAGCATAACCAGCACATATTTTCTAGATGAAATGTGGTAAAAATTCTTGACTTAAATGAACTAAGTTGCACAGCAGATGGTTTTGGTTTATACCATATATGTTTTATTGTTCTCATTTCTAAGAGTTCTATTAAATCCCCATGAACGTTATCCTCGTTTTGATAGGGAATATAATGTTCATTTCTTTTCTGCCATTTTCATGGAAGTTTCTTTTCTGCAAATATGAATTGTCCTTACTGATATCTATATTCCCACTTTATTAAAATGCAGATTTCATTGTGAGATTTACACATTCATTCTAATATGTGGAAGTAGATGGAGCTCCTGGTCTCTGGTATTTAGTGTTAACACAGATATCACTATCATTAAGGCATGTAGATCAAAATTACAGATTTAAATTTAAAGATAGTAATCTATGATTATTTTTAAATAATATTCAATTTAATAGATAAATTTTCATCGATAAATAATAATTGTTAAGTGAAAGGAGTGATAGATTATTGCATCTACAGATTAAACTTTAAAAAAACTGGAGAGAATTTCGGTGTCATCTCTAATCAGGGTTTATCCTCAATAGTGATCGATTTTGTCCGCTCATCGATAATGAGCGTCCTCACATCCCACCATTGAAAGAAAATATAAACTTCTTGACCCTACCAACCGACCATTTGATAGCTTGCATTACTATATTTGTACATCATGGACTTTTATGGTCCTATATATTTGACTACTATTACACTTTATAATATTTGATCCTTAACATCATTGTTTAATAATATAGTATTCTATCATAAGGAATGACCATTTTGTCTATGGAGACGTTATACTACATATAGTATATTTGCTCTTTTAGACACTTATACATGATTCTTATGTCTCCCATTTCTTCTATGGATAGCGATTGTAATGTATTTCATTATAATAATGTTTTACTTTCAAACACTTTTCTATAATCCATGATAATTTTGTCTATGGAGATATGTTATGTTATCATATAGGTATCTTTGCCTTCTTTAGAGATTTAGTTTTTTTAAAAAAATGTCATGTTATTTTTATCTACAATCCTTACATGTATTCGATTTCTTCTATGGATAGTGATTATAATGTCATGATTATAAATTTTTTTTTTACCTCTTTCCATCACACGATTTAATTTGTGACTCATCTAGATTGTAATGAATATTTTATGTGACATGACATTAGACCATCCATACATATTCATTACATTAATTTTTTCTTTTGGTGACACATATCTTATATAGCAAGATAACCTAATGTCCACAAGAACACATGCTTTAAATAAATTATCTTCTTTTATAAACAATGATGCATTGTATGAAAATCACATGATTTCTACTTCTCATGTTAGCTCTACTAATATTCATTTGAGTCTATCACATTGTTTTAAATTACATGGTGAAAAGATATACACCTTAATGCTGGTTAATTTTCCTTTCATGTAGGTCCTATCAATATTCCATTGCCTTCCTAGATAGATGACATAATGACATTATGATATAAGGTAAGGAATTATAATATGATGATCACAATGGTACTTTAGATGCTCCTTTTCATGTTAAATTTTTTTCTTTTGTGCTAAGGATAAGTATGTAGATGATGGCATCTTCTAGATTAGTCCAAGTTCAAACTTCAAATGGATTGTATAAATTTGTGATGTTTAGATTCATCTTGTTTTCTATACACTTTATAATATAACAAATGCTTTCATTGCTTACTTTTTCAACATGGTGCCCATGTCGAAAAAGGGATCTAGTAATACCTTCTCATGATTTATATTTTCAGATTTCTGCTCCTATTTCTTATATATATATATATTCTCATGGACATCAACCCACTTTTCATGTTTTTCCTAATTCAAAAAATTATCACATAGGTGGAATTACAAATTGAAAAATACCTAGAGGCCAAGATGTTCCATTGCAATAGTTTGTTTACTCCTTAATATACCTAATTCCTCATAAGCCTACACATATAATGTTAGAGTAACTTTTGTAAAAATAATTACCTTACCTTTTCTCAAACAAATGTATAGCTCCAAGATTGTACCACATATGGCTAAATATTTTAAATACTTGTCATCATACACATGGACATTCTATAGATAGAGGCATTGCATCCAAACCTAAAATTCAAAAACTTATTGAAAAAAGGAAGATAAAAACTTAAGCCTACTAATAATATCACACACCTTTTTCATTGGGTTAAATGAATCATATGAAAGAAAATCACACAAATCAAGCATTATATCTTGTTCAGAATAGCACACTATATTGAGGTTGCACATGACATAAAAGAGAAAACACTTGATACAAAATATTGACATAGATAGACCTAGATGGGAGGTATTGGTTTTAATAATGACATATCTTTCAGTTATATTAGGAAGACAAATCATTGGTTAGATATTTGTAACTAAAGTCTTTTTTTTTTATCAATAATAAAGTTGTTTTAATATTAATAATAAAATACTTAGATACATTGTCACCATATCATAAAAAAAGGATTAACCCAAAGTTTGAGAATGTACAAAACAACATCACCTCCACCATTAACTACATAGAGACACCATGATGACCAAATACTTAGACCCAGTATGTCTGAAAACAAATAAAATTACTGGTCCCAACCTATACTACCAAAAAAGTACACAACAAGGAAGCAAATCCTACTTGGATTTCACATTCTAGCCAGACACAGACCCTGGCCCCTTTGTGTATCCTAATTCCATGGTCTTGTTTCTTCTTTGCTTCACAAGCTATTTCTCTCTCAATTTCAGTTGAGTAAACATACACCATCAAATCCTCCTATGCTTCTCGAGCCTCTTTGGTTCTCTTCACATAGCCTACACCATCCCTCCACAATAGAAACGACTGATATTCAACATTTACACAGTCTGGCATCACACCCTCCCCAAACGGTGCCCTCAAACTTAGCACAGGAACTGCTCTTCCCATCAGAGAAACTAGGTTGCAAAGTGAGTGGGTAGGAATACTGGCTTTCATCAACCATTGAACCTTTGATTTAGTCCCAAACGACAAACCCTAGACCACCAACATCAACAAAATATCTATATTGGCTTTGTATTGAAATTCAGACACCAAATACTCCCATCTTAGAAGATGCTTAATGATATCAAGAAAGGCCTCCTCATCACACAAGAAAATGCCGCCCAACCGCTTATCATAGATAACTCCATGGAAAGCCAATTGTTGCTTAGTGGAATGGAGAGTAAAGTTGACCTCCATTTCCACCCATCACAGAAGAAACACAATTATCTCCACACCACGCCCTCACTTCAAACTATAAAAACTTCACAATGTAGGTGGAAATCTAGAAATATTTAAATAAAAATGAAGCCAACCCCTTTGCATGTCATAAAATGTGTCACCCCTCTTGCAACCAATACTAAAAACCTTAGTCATAATGACAAATTAAGTTGACGACTCAAATTTAATACTAAGCGAGTAAGATCGACACATAGAGAAAAAAGAAGGAGGAAATTAATTTGCAGTACAACTTCAAGGTAGGAAAATCATTTTAAAGTACCAATCAAGCATTCGAAGCCACATCAACTCCTAAGCTATCCCACCACCAGATCATTTGAGGGTCCAAATCACATGCCACATTGGACAAGGCATCAGCCTCCCCATTACCCTCCTGCCATAAATGCGATATTTTGAAATCTTGAAAGGAAATTAATTTTGAGCAAATAACTAATACAAACTTGTTAATACGCCAACATTGGGAGGATCCACTCAAGATTGCATCCCTAACAATCTTGGAGTCTCCTTCAAGATGGAGTTTAGAAATTTTAAGGTTGCATGCTAATCCAACTGCCAACAACGCAACTTGAACCTCGACCTCATTATTCGTTCCATCTTGCAATCTTTGAGCACCTTTTAGCAAGATTTTCCCTTCATCATCTCAAGCCACATAACTAGCACCTGAAATACCCAGATTTCCTCTTGATGCACCATCAAAATTGATCTTCACCAATCCTTTCTCCGGTCTTACCCAAATAGTTTCAAAAGCACCACAACTACTAGGATTTTCCCTAGAAATCCCATTAACGAGCCATAACTAAAACCTTCTTATTGGTTACCCAAATTTATGTTTCTTTGCTCACTTTATGCTTATGTGTTCATGATACTAATTATCATATGGATGACATAAAAACATATTTAGTAGTGCATATTTACATAGGAAAATTTGATCACATGTGTTGCTCAAATAAATTATTGATTATTCTTTATATCATCTCTACTTGGTTCTTATGCTTGTCTCATGTATGTTGTTATAATTTACCTTATGTATATTTTTCTCCTTTGATTCTTCCATATTTTTTCACCTCATATTCTCACTTCACCTTATCTATTATGCTTAATGTTTGGGTTCCTTGTGGGAAGATATTTCTCACTTTTTTTGTTATGCTTACTTTTCATGCTTTCCTATACGACTTGTTTAACCCCTGTCTTCTTATGTTCTATGTTTACTGCGTTATATTTTAACACGTTCCTTCTTATGCACCTATGGTACATGTAAAGGAATAAAATGTGGATTTAGATCATGTATGGTTTAGGGAAGGAAACATCCCATTCAAAACAACTGATGAATGATAAGGAAATATTCATAATGAAAATGGATGTGACTAATATATGTTATTGATGTTGATATAGATTTTTGATATTTTTATTAAAAGTGCATGTTTGAAGTGTGTTGTTTTAAAGTTTGAAAGTGCATGTTGATGTTTGATATTTATGTTTTCATTTATTTATAGAAGTATGGGAAATGCATGAAATTTGTTTACTATGGAAGGAATCATAGTCACGAAGTGATCCAAAACAAATAAACCAAGATTTTCTCCAATGTAGGGTGTAGTCACCTAGCCCCATTATATGAAGAAGCAGCACCATGATGCAAAGGATGGAAACATCAACTAATGAAATACAAATAGGATGAGAAATAAATTAGGTCCTAAAAGATGGCAAATTTTAGTTTATTACATATCATACCTATGAGCGATTTTTCCCCATGCTACTTGTCAAAGACACCACTAGAGGTGGGTTTCCCTAGAAAATGATTTTTCTAGTTACTCCTATGATATGTATGTATGTATTTATATGTGTGTGTGTGTGTATACAGATATATACACATACAAACATGTATATTCACTTTATCATCCATTTGAAAATGTTCTTAGTATGCACAAATTTTTAAATGGGAGTTGTGGGTAAAGAATAAGGCTTTCTCCTTATGGGAAAATAATCACGCCATGATCCATCTCTTACCTTCCTGAAATATCTAACTCAACTTAAATATCAGTTCATGAAAATTAAAAAATATTATTTGAAAAATGAATGATTTGAAATATGATATGCTTTACAAATATTATTAATATTTTTATTAATATAATTTAAATATTATTATTAATAATATTTTATACTGTTGTTTTTTAAATTAAAAAACAACCTACAAATTTAAGATTTGAATTTTCCATTATGTTTGATACAACTTTATAGTTTTCCATATAAGAAAAATGGCATACTTACATTTCACAATAATTCGGATGTCCCAGATATTTCTTTCATATACATACCCATAATAAAGAGTAATATTGACCACATGATGGCTTTTTTGACATTAAACAATGGCTTCCATGGGCTGTATAATTGATATATGGAAAAAAATTCAGAAGTCCATAAAATTCCATTCTTAGTAAAGTCTGTGATGAGGTCTTGTTGAATAAAAAAATTGGAAAAAGATGTGCGGTGAGAATGGCATTCAACTTTGAGTGCTGCGGCCCACCACGCAATCAATTGGTCCCCTAATGCTATGAGGCAAATCTCTTCACAGATTTCTTTGTATGTTGTTTGGCTTCCTATAAATACCCATGCAATCATCCAATTCAAGCATTGCAGGGGGGATTGTGATAAAAAAATCTCATTCCTTTCAGAAGCCACAGTTTGGCACGATCCAATGGGCATGTTTTTGCACAGTTTGGCACGATGCAATCATCCAATTCAAGCATTGCAGGGGGGATTGAGATAAAAAAATGCTGTTGCACCGTGCCAAGCTCCGTGCATCTGAAAGTGGTTCGGAACATGTTTAGGTTTTTCTTGAATAAGATTGTTTGAACTGAGCATAACCAATAGATATTTTGTAGATGAAAAGTGGTAAAAATTCTTTACTAGAAGCCGATGCAAGCAATATTTTTTAAAGTGAGCTAACACGCACAGCAGGTGGTTTTGGTTTATACCATACATGCTTTATTTTCCTCATTTCTAAGAGTACTATTAAGTCCCCATGAAAGTTATCTACCTTTTGATAGAGAATAGAATGTTCACTTCTTCTCTGCTATTTTCATGAAGTTTCTTTTCAGCAAATTTGCATTTTCCTCACTGAATCTATATTCCCTCTTTGTTAAAATGCAGATTGCATTTTGAGTTTTACACATTCAATGTAACCTAATTCATTCTATTATGTTTTTATGCATGACACTTATTTGTTTTGATTAGATTAGCATATCTGCCATCCAAACTTATATGACTATAATTTGTTTTAATATTTTATTAATTTTTTTATTTTATTTTTATTTTTATTTTTTATTTTTATAAAAAGTGGTAGAAATCATTAAATATTATTAATTATTTTATAAATTTTACAGTCCTGGTTCAAAGAGCACTCGTAGGAAAGAACCAGGCAAAGAAAACCTCCGGTCTTGCTCATAAAATCCTAAAAAAAGATATTAGCATGAAAGTACAAGGAGAGTATATGATTCAACCCGAAGCCCCACCAACCAGACAAACCATATTATATTAAATTATTGTTTAATATTTGTTCATATAATTTTTTATTATTTTATTTTATTATTTGTGTTAATATTGTATTGTTTTATTGCTTGGAAATTGTGCATATAATTTTGTATGTGGATCAATATGCTTGGATAAGTTAAGTTACAAATAGGATCTAACATTGAGTCTTCAAACTCTTATAAACTAGCAATATTCGTAGAGGTGGTGTTTTCAGTTCTACAATGTCTTGATGCTATTACCACTTCAAATCAAAGAACGAAGAAGCCTCAAAGACATACCCTCAACAAGTGTGTAACACTCACAAAAAAAAAAGGAACAAACTTCTCCTCACGTTGGTGTCCACGTAAAATAATCTTGGTTTTTGCATAAACAATCTTCAACCGTTGTCTTCATGCAATACCTCTACATTTTCCTTCATTGCATAATTTATGTCGCTGCCATCATTTAGAAATGGTTTGTACTCTTTATTCTATGCCATCTCAACACAATGCCTAAAGAAATAGAACCTTCTCACATGGTTGTGCACTATCATAAGTGACAAATGGAATCACATTACCCTTGTATTTTTTCTTGATACCAAATGAAGGATCCAAAAGGTAAAAGCTTCACTATCTTATTCAACACAAAGAACACCATTTTATACAATGCATGATAGGATAGTTAGACAATTACCAACCAACTACAACAAACAAGTGCAATGTAATACTAATTACACCAACACTTCCACCTTTCTATCTTGGTCTTTGTGAGAATCTCGTCATGTGGCTCCTTGTCCCACATATCTCTCCATCTTGCCAATCTAGTAAGAGAATATTCCTTCTATCTCTCTTTTAATTCAACCAATTCAATCTTGACCGTCCATTTCATAAGACCGATTCCTCTACCATTGGTTTCTACCACCTTGGATCCAAGCCATGAATTGCCTATAAAAGAAAGCCTCTCATCTTCATTTTGAGCTAGCTAGGGAGTCTAATATACTTTCATACTATTTTGACTCAGAGCTTAAGAGATCATAGTAATATCCAATTGTGCCTTTTTCTTTAATTTAGATTATCATAAGTATTTGCAAGTTTATTAGCATAAAATTTCAATTTCCATTGTTGCATTGTAGCTACACTATTTCATTTAGAATCATATGTAGCTTCCATATCATTAACATCATTTCATCATTTTTATTAGCCTCATCATATTTACCTTATTGCATATGATCATCATCACACCTCTGCATCAAATCTACTACAAGTGCATTCGTCTTAGAGTCATCTTGAAACAAAGAAGTGAACTCTAAGAGCATAATTATAGCAATCAACATCAAGATCTCAAGAGATAGGACATAATGAGACACAAAGGAGAAAGTTGCTGTTTGAAGGTATAATTTGTATATTTTTTCATTAGTTTCTTGCTTTTGGTAAAGAGATTTTTTGTTCTAGCTTAATAGATTTTTTATTAGAATTAAGTCATCAACACCAAAATATAAGGTTCATTGTCTTCTCAACAAAAAAATAATTTTTATAATTAAAATTTTATAACAAAAAATGATTCATTAGAAAAGAGATAACATGTCAAGATGATATGATTTTTAATTGTTTGGATAAATAATTAAAATTAAATTTTCCCCTATTGAAATAATTGTATTTTTAATACACAATATTTAATATTTATTTTGAAAAGTATTCATTGAAATGGAAAAAAATAATTCATGCTCTAAAATTTCAAGTTATAAATAAAATAAAAATCTAAAGAAAAATATTGACTATAGAAAATGCTATGATTTTTGAACATTTTATGAACAATTAAATTGTAGCGTCAATTTAAAAAAAAAAAATGAATTCAAATAAATTTTTATTTAAACAAGTAAAAACATAATTCAAACTAAGAAATCTATCATTAATTAAATTTTATATCATTTCAAAGTTTAAAACATAATGCTAATTCAAGTTAGAAATTTAGTTCAATGTTGGCCATTCTATTTATAAAATGGTATACAAATTTGAATTTTCACCTAGAACTTGATGCCAAACCTCTTGACCAAAATAATGAAAATTGCATCAAAAGGTTTTTTTAAGGGTTAAATTAGAATTAGAGAATATGTTAAAAGTAGTTTTCATAGTATCAATCAATTATTTGTTTGATCTCTAACAGGGTACTCAATTCTAAATATGATGGTTGTATTTATATTTGTACAAAATTTAAATAGACTTAAATAAAACATCTCCTAAATATGAATTTCCTATACAAAACTATTTACATGATGATAGATTCCACCATTAGATATTAAATTATATCATTTATGGATAGATTTTCAAGCTATATCCATATTCTCATAAACACCCAAGATTAGCATAAAATGACATTTAGTACACTACAATTTTTTTTCTCTATACCATCATATATTTTAAAATAAAATATTTTAGCTACATATCAACATACTATGTCACTAGTCTTTCATGATATTATGCATGAAATTAAAGAAAAATTAATAGGAATCAATAACATTCAATACTTACATTGAAAAAACTATCCCGATGGCTCCTAGTCTCCAACATCCCCACCTATTTCAAATTTGTGATTACAACCCATGACCATTGGTGTCAATGGCTCTCCTCCCTAAAACCTAGTGGTCAATATGTCAAGCTCTATGTTAACCCTAGACCATTCTAAATCTCATTTTGATTCTTCTAGAAACCCGATTTCTCCTGAGATGATTCTGAACTTACTGCTTGAAGCCTCCTTTGAATTTTCTATGTAAACTCCTTAGGGGACCTTCTAGTGTGACTATAAAGTGTCTCTCCTATGAATCCTTTTCTCTAGAGGCAGTATTCGGTTAGGAGGTGTAGAACTATATTTCCTACATGGAGAGGAAGGAATTGATATACAAGTTCAATCATTTGTGGCCTTGATTACTAGACCTACATACCTAGATTTTAGAAATAAGCCTATGGTTATAGTCAAGGTAGATATCTACCCTTATGCCTGTGGTTTTTTTGTTATTTGTTGTGATTCAATGAAAGAACATGATTCTATCTTGTCCATGGATGATTATAAATTGGGCCACCACCCTCTATCCCTTTACCCTTGAATGCACTCCTTCAACCCCCTAAATGAATAATTTGTTGTCTCTTTCATCTCGATACATTTTTCCTATTCCCCCCTCCACTTTTGGTGCAACTCTACCTACAAGGCTATCAAAAACACACTAGGTCAATTCCTTAAGGTCGGCCCCAATAATAATAAAATATCTAACACTTCCTGTGTTCAAATATTGGTGGATATAACCTCTCAAAGCTTCGTCCTATTGAGATAATCTTTAAGGTTTGTGAACAAACTTGGTCCTTGATGCTTGACTATAAAGGAATCTCATTTTGTTGCAGATATCATTTTTCTGCTAGTCATCTAGGTTCTCCTTCACCTCGCGATTTGTACATGTGGGTTCCCCCTTATGGTAGAATGATGTTGATCACTACCATCTCATAGTATTTCTTATTGCTTTGGAATATGACTTTGAGTCCTCTATTAGCTCAAGGGTTCCTTCTTCTACTAGATGTAAATCCTATTCCCAATTCTCACTTTGCTATAGATGTAAATCCTTTTTCCTTGATGGTTCCTAACTCTCTCTCTCCAGATTACATGGTTCTTGAGCTTCATTTCTAGTTGCCTGCCCGATTGGTTTGTTTACAATTTCAGAAGGTGCTTCCTCCCCTACTCCAAATGGTTCAACCAAAAATGATATTGCTTCTTGGACTATTGTTTTTTATAAGAAGAAAAAAACCAGTCTCTAATTTCTCCTTCTACACAAATTGTCTCATTGGGACCATTGTTGGGTCCTAGCTCTTAGTTTTAGTAAATGTCAAATATGTTGTTTTGTCCAATTCAGTTGATTGTCCTTTTTCTTGTCACAACTCTACTATTTTCTTAGTTTTTTATTTTTTGTTCCTCCTCTTTCTTGGTTTGGTTACCCCTTCAGTAACCTTCTTTCTTTTTAACAAGGTTTAGGCCTTGCCAAAAATACACATATCTTAAAAAACAATCAATACTTTAAGAATGCTTTTGAATAATTATGCCAATAAAAAGTTATCATAAGTCTAAAGTAATAAGTATTTGGAATTAATAGTGGTTGCTAGATAGGTTTTATTATATATCTTGATGACACATGGAGGTGTATGCTAAAAATATTGATGGTGTTTCTAATATGCATCCTCTAAAATTCCTATTGCAAAACCATAGCCTTTGATTAAAGATTCAAGCTTTATGTGAATATTCATTACACAACTAGTTGACAAAACATTACCATTCACCAAGCTCATAAGGAAACATGTCAATTTTTAATAGAATGTCAATTGAAAAAAGTTGTTTTAGGAAATGAAATTATACTTTTTGAATCCATTGAAACTCATGATTTCTTTTCATCGAATAAATTTTCTATAATATGTGTTGACCACTAAGTCTTCTATTAGAGTCTTTTTACAATAAAATGATGAAAAAGGAAATGGAGTTTATTACATTACTCATTTTTGTTAGATTATGAGATATGGTACATATAATAATGGAGAAATTATGCTTGGAAATCCCAAAATAGTAGGTTCCACTTATGAGACTTCTTGACTTGTGTCCAATATTACATTTAATTTTTTTTTAATTATTTAAGCATTGGGGGGTTTCATATAAAGGGTCTTGATTGAAGTGTTATATCAAAAATATTTATATTTAACTTCCTTGAATATAACTCACCTAATATTACATCAAATGGTCAATGAAGTCTCCTTTGCACCTAGCACCTATCAAAATGTTGACAAAAAACTAATATTGATTCACAATTAGGGGAAAAAGAAGTCATGTTGAAATGTTATTCTATGTGTATTTATCCCTTAGTATTATTTGTACATAAAAAAAATAATATATATTGTGTTTTAATTTACATTATTTAAAAAATATATAATGAATGCATATCCATGATGACAAATGATACAGTCAAGGTAGGGAGATCAAATGAAGGACATCTCATCCTCGCACCCTGAAACAAACACCATGCAAGATATACCGGTAACCAGTAACATAATGCCAGAAATAATAGAAAGAATGATTGGTAACGTCACATAATATGTATAACTGATAAATAGTATGCACAATTCTTATAACAACTTGAAGAATTACATATGCCACATGTTGGATCACAATCCAGGATACAAACAATGCTTAAAACACAATTATAAGATCCATAGATCATCTACACATCAAATCAGCCTCCGGAAATAGTCTGTCGGTTCAACCCTAATTCGGACCTCAGCCCTTTTGATTTCGGTCCACCAGACTAGAATCTCGTCGGTTCTACATCTTCGCTCGATTCCTAAACTCTTTCTTCTATATTGTGTCTTTTGTCTACTCAAATGATTCACAAACTTCTATTTATACCTTCTGCAAATAATAACTTGATCAAGTCGACCCAAAGACAAACTGGTTTATAAAATGCGTAAACAATAACAAGCCAACTCAAATCATTAAGAACAACTTCCAATGCACAAAAAATCATGCGGACCTCTTTGAAATACCGACCGAGGCCCAAAATAACATCTCCAACAATCTACAAGTCATAAAAATCAACCGCAACCCGATCCAACTTCACTCAACACACTGCCAGACTAACCGGTAAGAACATATCAACAGAGCCAATATAGGAATCAATATCTCATCTTAATCAAATCCAAATGCAATGAAAATCAAACACAATAAAAATGATGAACTCAAGGGAATAAATCCAAATCCACAATGCTAAACTCTCAAACACAAAGAAATGCCATGATCTCCGAGCAATTCCACTGCTAACTGCTCAACTGGTAAGAACTACACCGGTGCTCCTACTTCAAACTCTCCTCGATGATCTACCAGTCCACTCTGCAGCTTGCTTCAATCGACGATCTGTTCAAGTCTCCACCCACTAACTGCCTCAAGCTCTAGGATCGGAAGTCTACCTATGAACCTTGCTCTACCTCACGTTTGGCAATCTAAACATGTCCACAAGTTGCCTCAACTTCCTCTCTAAGCAACCAGTGCATAACCACATCTTCCTCCAACAACACATTCACAAACTAGCTCTGATACCATTTGATGCAGTCAAGGTAGGGAGATCCAATGAAGGACATCCCATCTCTAATGCAGGAGCACCAGTGTAGTTCTTACCGGTTGAGTAGTTAGCAGTGGAATTTCTTGGAGATCATGGAATTTCTTTGTGTTTGAGAGTTTAGCGTTGTAGATTTGGATTTATTCTATTGAGTTCATCATCTTTGTCATGTTTTATTTTCATGACATTTGGATTTGATTTCGGTGAGATATTGATTCCGGTATTGGCCCGATCGATATGTTCTTACCAATTAGTCTGGCAGTGTGTTGAGCAAAGTGCGATCGGGTTGCGGTTGATTTTTGTGACTTGCAGATCATTGGAGATGTTGTTTTGGGCCCTGGTCGGTATTTCTGGAGGTCAGCATGATGTTTTGTGCATTGGAAGTTGTTCTTAATGATTTGAGCCAACTTGTTATTGTTTACACGTTTCATGAACCGGTTGGTCTTTGGGCCGACTTGATCAAGTTGTTATTATTTGCAGACGATATAAATAGAAGTTTGTGAATCATTTGAGTAGACAAATGGTAGAAGATAGAAGACAGAGTTTAGAAATTGAGTGAAGATGTAGAAATAGCAAGATTCTAGTCCAGTGGATTGAAACCGGAAGGGCTGAGGTCCGGATTAGGGTTGAATCGACATACTGTTTCTGGAGGCCGATTTGATGTGTAGATGATCTGCAGATCTTATAATTGTGTTGTAAGAATTGTTTGTATCTTGGACTGCATTCCAGCATGTGGTGTATGTAATTCTTCAAGTTTTTATAAGAATTGTTTATACTATTTACCGGTTATGTATTTTGTGATGTTACTGGTTGTCCTTTCTTCTATTTCTGGCATTGTGTTACCGGTTACCAGTATATCTTGCATGGTGTTTGTGTTAGGCTACAAGGATGGGATGTCCTTCATTGGATGTCCCTACCTTGACGGCATCAACAAATAGTAACTTATATTCAAGACACTAGGAAGAATAACAAACATTGTTAGACAAATACAAAAAAATACACTGCAGTCAATATGAATTTCATTATTTCAATGAAAAAGAAAATTAATTTTGAGAAACATTCTACATGAAAAATGTGTTATGAAATAATATAAGTCTAATTTTTTTTGTTATTAATAGTTTTAAAATTATAAACATATAAAATATTTAATAAAAATATAAAAAAATCCATATTATAGACATTAGAGCTAATGATTTCATTCTAATAAATAATGAAAATTATTTAATTTTAGTGAAAGTTATACATTAAGGAAATGTATCACCTAATAAAATATAATAAAAAAATAAATATCAATTGACAAATAGAAATATAAAGCGATAGGAATAATTATTTATTTAAATTTAAAATCATAACTTGAATCTATATAGAAGGTTTGATTACTCATTAGTTTGAATTATTTGTTCCTTGTCATTTACATAAATAAAAAATTTATTTTTTGTTGGTTTGTTTTGGGAGTCCTTATTAAGCCAAAAAGTGGTACATATTATCTTGTTTTTATTCTCTTCATAAAAGTAATGAATTTATATTATATAAAATTTAACACACTACCTTTGGAAAATAAAATTTAAGACACACTACCTTTGGACATATTTTCATTTCTGCATGCTCTCTTTCATGTTGATGATGGATCACAGAGTGTGATCCAGAACGTTGATGCAAAAAATTCACAAACAATCTAATCCAAAAACAATTGAATAATATCATGGATTGTGGAAACTTGATGTTTGTTAATAAGATCCACTATATACATGTTTTCCAAAATTAATCTTGTAAGTTGTTCTACCTCTTGGGTGATGCTAATTTTAAAGTTGTATTTATAATTTTATTAATGTGAATAAAAGATATGACTAAACTAATTCAATTTTAAGAATTTTTATATCATATTAATTAAGTTTATTTGGGCCATCTACTTTTTTACGTATTAAGTAATATGATTATGAAACTTGTCAATTATTGTTATATGTTTGTATCTTTTGATATAATAGAATTTCTTTTTCATTTACAAAGCCTATGAGCATAGCAACCCAGCACCTTGGTGGCAGTTTCACCAAGAAAGTGTTTTAACCACTACATTACATGGGTCACCCCTTCTTCTTGTTGTTCTTTTAGATATTTAGGTTGTAGATATTATATTTTATTAAAAAATTAACTATTCTCTTCTACTGTATTAAATGATGGCCTGGAGAAAATAAAACAAATGTGATATAAATAATAGATACTACGAGTTTATGTTTGTGTCTTTATATTGTATATACATTTTAAGTTTGATGGAGACAATGTGATCACATAATTGAGTCTTGAGCATCCAAGAAAGTCAAATTTATCTTTTGTTGCATCTATATTTGAACATAGAAGGTCAAATCAACAAGGGTTGAAGTTGGGAGGTGTGTGCTAGATTTGATAGGTAACTTATCATTCTAAGAATTTTGGGTCGAATTTGAATTTTTTATAATGTTTAGAAGGCCCAAAAACATAAAAATTGACTATCATTTCACCAAAATTAGAGCATTTGACCTTTACCCACAAAATAGTCCTCAAGTGACCATATAGATAACCCTATATAATAATCTTTATGTGGGCATATTTGTTGACATAGTGGAATTAGAATTGGTGTTAGAGTGGCATATGTGGATCAAAAGAAATAATATTTTTTTTAAATATATTTTTGTTGCAAGGTGTGCGCCCTTGGTCTCCTTGTGTTGTGTAGCGCAGTGCTCGAGTTTATGACATGGCTTAATCACATCCTATGGATTCTATAAGTCTAGTGGTTGTATTTGGCATTAGGGTGAACTCACAATAATGGTTTCCACTTTTTTGCCACTTTTGACACTGAGCTGAACAATTTTAAAATAATCTTCAACTTCCGACAACTATAACTTTTAAACTATTAAGAATTTGAAGATGATGTAAATTAGTGATTTGTAGAATTTTGTCTGTAGATTCTATATATATTTTTTTCAAATTTTTTTGAAGGATTTTTTTTCAATTTTTCCATCTCCCTCGAAAAGTAGTTTTTTACAACAAACTACATTTTTTAAGAGTGATGTGCCTCCCGAAACGCATAATTTTTTAACTTTATAAATGATAAAAACTCAATTCTTTCAAATTTTGGTTTGTAACATCAATATCAAGTGCTTTCAGTTGGTTTGATAGTGATATGTTCAATATTTTGCATTTTATTAAGTTTTGAAGTCCAACTAGTCATAATTCAGACATAGGTTTACATTTGAACACATAACTTATTCTATATATATCGAAATTCAATTTTATTTTTTTTATTAGAAATAAGACATCAATACCCAGGGCTTAGATATTTTTCAGAATTTTTTTGAATTAGTTTCCTATTTTTCCCAATGCATTTAACAGAGAAGTTCATGTTCGGTGAAAAACCTATATTTGGTAAAATTAAAAAAACAAGTTCACAATAAACTCAATATGTAATAAAATTATATTCATTTGAAAGCTTGCTTTGAGGACTATAATACTATATTTTGGGTTGTCAAGATCATTCCATTTGAGCCTTCAACCAGAGGTTTCAAGGCAAAAAATCTGCAAAAAAATGTAGAAATCTTCAGAGAAGTGTTAAAAAAGGGGTTCAAACGAAGGGGGGTTCGAGCGAACTCCCCTTTTTTAGGGGGGTTCGAATGAAGGGGGGTTTGATCGAACCCCTATGCTATAATTGAAAAAAGACATAAACGGGCATTAAAGGTGCTTCGCTCCAAAGATGGGGTTCGAGCGAAGTGGGGTCTTCATTCGAACACCCCCACTTCGATCAAACCCCCTATAAACAAAATTTTCCACTTTCGCCAATTTCCTTCGTTGGCAAAAGTGGGAACCGGCTTTGTGAGTTCACCCATTAACAGGTTGATCTTTTGGTGCAATGGCAACCACACTTACATAATAAGTGGTATCAGAGCTTGGTCATAGGTTCAAACCCCTCGCTTGCACTGGGGGGATTGCTACAAGGTGTGCACCCTTGGTCTCCTTGTGCTATGCAGCGCAACGCTTGGGTTTGTGACATGGCTTAACTGCCTCCAATGGATTCTATAAGTCTAGTGATTGTAACAAGCATTAACAAGTTGATCTTTTGGTGCAACGATAACCGCACTTGTAATAATTTTCTCTATGCCCTATAGGTATAAGGTATTATGTTATTAGAATATGAGGAAGGGACTATAGGTTGCATTGATTGAGACCCACCACAACTAGAAATAAGTAGTGTCACAAATGGTATTTACAATCAACATCTCATGGGTACAAAAATTAAAACAATTATTTTAATTACCATATCTTTGAAATAACCTATAGTCAACCAAAGATAGTGTTGGAATCAATGAACACTGGGAGGGGGGGTGGGGGTTGAATCAGTGTTCTGCAAATTTTAAAGTTGTTATTCTGATTCTTTAACCACCAGATGCATAAGAAAGAAAGAAAAGTGCAACAACACAAAACAAATAACCATGCAACCATAACACTAATACTTTTACGTGGAAACCCAAATGGGAAAAAACATGGTGGGATTTGAACCCACAATATTATTCCACTATGGCGAGTAGAAAAACAATATTACATAAGGGGAATGAACTTGCATTCAGGCACATTGCCTAGAGCTCACTCCTCAATCACAAAATAGGGCTAAAACCCCAGAGGAAGGATCATGGCCTTATAGGGGATTACAAACTGATTACAATAAGTAGTGAACCAAAAAATAACATTTGATTATGCCAAAAATCAGTTCTGGTTAAGTGCAAAATGATCCGTTGTAACTAATCTGCTTATCTGCTTTGTTCTGTTGTGCAACTGCTTACTGGATCAACCAAGATCAAGATGTGCTCATGAAATTGCACTCAATTGCTTCAAAATAGTCTACCACATCATCTATCACACCCAAATGCATCATCCAAATCAGTCTTATATATCTGCACACACAAAAATTAATCTTCCACAAGTCGGCTTCACCAATTATTAAATTATGAAACGTGCAATTGCAAGTCATCTTAGATCTGTTACCGAACCATATTCTAGACCCAAAATAAAAGATCACACGCTTCCTATAGGTCTCACATCTTTCTCCAAATACATTTCCAATCACCGGAATCAACTTAAATAATCCAGACACACGATACACCACCAAACATGAAGAATACTATGCTTTACTTCTCTACCAGATACTAGATCTTCAAAAAGGCATAGGAATCAACACCAGATGGTGGATTTTCATGATAATATGCTTCATATACGCAACCAACCAATCACTGATCACCAAAATCAAAACCCACTTCATCATAAATGAGAATGATCACAAAACTATATACTGAATTGCACTAATAGTCTTAATCTAGGAATACTTTATCCAAGACATCTGGTTAGCCAAAACTTCATACTGGATCAGATCAGTAGGCTAAGTTGACATCAATGACAACTCCTAAGAGTATAAAAGCATCAAGAACCACCAATCTCCACCAGAGCATCATCGGAACATGAAATGCCAACAATCTCCCCCTTTGGCATTGATGGCAACACTGGTGAAAAATGATAAGTATCAAAAAATCTGCAAAACACCAAAAATCTTGAATTTTGTACACTCAATCTAACTAGCTCCCCTTAAAATTCTTTCTCCATTTTTCACTACTCCCTCTCTCCCCCTTTGACATCAATGGCAAAGGGTAGGAATCCACCAACACTTATGTAAAAAACATTGAATGAATGCAATTGATCATATGAACTTAAAAATGTCAGAGTAAGTCTCTTTCAAGGATTCCAAATATTGGTTCCATCCTCTCAGGAAACACTTCAAAACACTTATTAGGGAACTGTACATGAATGCATGAACCTTAAGACTCTGAAGATCAGATGGCGTTGGTTTACCTAAGGCATTGATTGCATCCTGTTGTGCTCCAAGTAAAGTGTCCATCTGAGGAGTTATTAGAATTCTCAGATCTACCACTCTGCTTAACATTTTCTCCTTGTCTTGGTTCAATCCCTTTACTTTATCAGTGAGATCCAAACTTTGTGCTTCAAGGGTACTCGGGAAGATCAATTGAGGTGCAAAAAAAAGACCGATACTGGCTAACTTACCCTCAAGATCTTTTATTTGTCGATCAATTTTTGTAGTAAACTTGGGCAAAAACAAACATGCTTTGAAAATTTTCCTGCCTTCATCAAATGTCTCTTCTACACTCTTCATTGCATTCTTCAGGCTCACCCTATCTCTCTCAACTTCTTTCAAATTTTCCTGCAATCTCATCTCATTAAATATTTTCTGTACAAATTCATCTGCAACCTTCTCTAATGAGATAAAGTTGGAGTTAACAACACTTAATATGTTCTTAAGTTTTTCCAGAGGGAGAAGCACCATAATCCTGATTGAAACTAGGTAAAATCTTTTCCAAAACCTCAATTGCAAGAGAGATGATTTCTTTATCTTCAGACTGAGATTTCAACAAGTCTTCACTTGCCTTAATCTGAGCTTGGGTCGCAAGTTTCAATTCTTGAAGAGGGGAAAGAGTGCTTAAATCAACTGGACCATGAGAAAAGTCATCCTCAACATCTATCTACTTACCTTTTTCAGAGACATTAGCCACAATCATGGTTACCGAAGCTTTCTCTGTTGGCTCATCACTCTTCTCCTCTACACTCACACTCTTTTCAACTTTTTCTATCTCCTTAGCTATCATTTATATAAGTAATTCTATGCTAGGAGGGTCTTGAGTAGCTTCACCAGAGATATCTATTGTTAGATTCCCAGTAGGTGCATCTTGTGCTTCTTCTTGCTCAACCGGATCAACAAATGGTTGATCCTTCAGACCAACAGAGATTTCTGTCGTTACTTCTGGAATGGAAGTTGTATACACTCAAAATTGGGTGAATAATTAAATAAATATTTATTATTTATCTAATGATTATTCTCCTATTAAATAATTAAATTGAAAATTTTAATTTATTTAACTCATTTAGTCTTTCTTCCAATTCAATCTTATTAAATATTTAATATTTAATCATGCACTATGCATTCTTCTAAATTCTCCACTAATTAAATAATTCTACAAATATTTAATCTTCTTTTCCACCTCAAATCATCTCAACATCACTCAATCTTGCCAACTCATAATTTTGTGGCTAAACAAATTATTAATTTTCAATTATTTAATAGCCATATTTATCTTCAACTTCCATCTCTTAAATAAAATAATGTGTACGTACACACATTTTCAACTTCCCTATATTGTCTCCATCACTCCTACATCTTTGGAGGAATTTGTCCACATCATCCTAATCAGCTTACACTTGTCCCACATTTCCTAAATCTCCTCCAACCATCCTATATTCTTGGAGTCTTCATCTCAGTCAAGATGAGCATCTTGCCAGTTGGACTCCTCTTCCACCTTTTCCTCCATCTTGCATGTGCAAGAGGAGAATATTCCCCCTTTTCTCTCACATCTCAACCAATCTCTTCATAGCCATCAATCTTGCAAGATTCAATCTCAACTGTTGATCTCTTCCACATGGAATTTTTTCTCATGAAAATCTATAAAAAAAGGACATTTCCTAAGAATTTTTGAGCTAATAGTCATCTAGTAGTTATCTAGCATTCACATGAGTTTTGATCATCCAAGCATTTTAACAACTTATAGTGTGCCTTTGGCATTTTAGTGTAATCTTTCATATAGTTACATATTAAGCTTTGTACAATCATTTAGCTTTTATTAAACATCAAGTTATCAGTCCATTCATCAAGTTGTCATCTTGGAAGCAACTACAGTGTAGTTTGAGAGCAAATATCTGCAAACAAGTTGAAATGGTGATAGGACACAATGGGACAGTAAGTGAACGTATAATGTTCTAAGTTTTAAATCCTTCATTTGTTTAGTTTTTTAACTTTTGGAGTATTTCTGTAGGATTGTCTTGCTATTTATAAAAAATAATCAATCTTGTAGGTTTACTTTTGAAGAATATTTCTAGGTTACACACTTTGGCACCCACAGCGGGACAGAGGCCTCACAATTTCTATCTTCTGTCTTTCATTCTCGTAGGTTTAGTAGACTCGTGTATTTACTCATTTTTAAACGCATTTGCAATCTTTTTAGTGCAATTGTCACTTTATTTAGCGCATTTGTTCTACTTGGCAGCACATCTGTCATGCAGGGTAGCACACTTGTTAGGTTTTAGCACATATGTAATGTAGTTTAAAACATTTGCATGACAAGGTAGCGCATTTATTAAGTTTGATAGTGCATTTGCAGTTAGTTTTAGTACACATGTTCTTTTAGCGCATTTGTTCTATCGGTTTGCAAAAAAATTCAAACCAGGTTGTCTAACTAACACTTGCAGCTTTTTGACTGTCAAAGACAAAATATTTTAAATAGCTAACTAGTGGTTTTGCAGGTACTTTTCATGCATTTTCACACCTAGTTTCACTAGGGGCTCAGTAATTGATCATTTTTTATTCACATAGCTTAAATAGGGGGTTAATTAATAGCATGCAACTTGCATTTTTATTTTCTTTAAATAGTTGCAGTTAGACTAATTTAGAGGGTTAATTAATCAAGTGTTCACTATGCTTGCAAAGTGGTAGGTTAGTATGCTTTGGCCTTAACCAGGTGATAAAAAAACTAGACCCGTTTTTAATGTTTAACCTTTAGAGGGCCTACATCCTGAGTTGCCAATAGGGCTAGTGAGACGGAATGACTCAAGTGGAAACAGGCTAAAGCCAAGCTTTTCTGAACCACTATAAATAAATTGTGTTTTTAACAAAAGTTACAAGAAACGAGTGATGATTAGTTCATACTGACGTTATGACTCCCCATAAACCCTACAAAGCACAACCTCTATAGGTTGGGAGGCCTTCCTTAACGAAGCATAACATGCCACATGTATGGCCACTCGATTGGATGCCCTTACTAAAAGCTTTTTTTATAGAAGCCAAAATCCTTCTAGTTGTTGGTACAGGTTGTTGGACCTTAATGAGACTCACACACATATGGTTCTTAGTAGAGATACGAAGTTTTGCATGAGTAGTTTTCATGGGAACTGATGCTTGGCTGCCCTGGAGAAGTGAGTGTTGTGGAGTGGAGCCAGTGGGGTCAAGCATCTAAGTATCCACATTGAATAGCATAGACTTGGGGAAACCCACATGAGATTCAACAACTACTATCTTGGCCTACCATAGGAATTGTGCTTTTCTTTTCAGTTCTATTTTTCCAAACATTGTGTCTATTGTGTTTGCAGTAGGTTCTCAAATCAAAATAGAAAAATCATCCCTTTTGAAAATAGTAGAAAATTGAAAATTTCCAAGGAAAAAACAAAAAATTACATATTTGAGATGTAGAAAACTGCATTTGAGAAATTTTGCAGAGCATTTGAACAATAGTGTAGCACATTTGTAAAAATATTTAGTGCATTTGCAAAAAAAATTGGCGCATTTGTTAAACATTAGCGCTTTTGTATCATTCTATAATGCATATGTAGTGCATAGTCATGCATTCAAAACGCAATGCAATGCATTTTTGAATTTCTATAGCGCATTCGCTAAAACTTTAGCGCATTTCTTCTGGTGCATTTGCAATAGAGGGAACTTCTACTAGTCATCATAAAATTTTGAAAATATATTTGGATACCCAATTTTTAGAAGATCTCATTTCATCTATCACAGATTTCATAACTAGTCAAAGAAACTAGTTTCTTGAGAAATTTACACACAAGGATAGATCACACTTAAGGTTTTTACAAGTTTTCATCTCAACAAGTTTTAGATCCAACATTCTGAAGTGCATAATTGCTTATCTTTGATAAACTGATCTTACAAACATAGTTTCTCATCGGGATTTATCATCCTTTATCACAAAACTACAAAGATTGATCAAATTAACCTTGTTCTTTGCATTGAATATAGCGTTCCTCTTTGAACTTGGTTATATCAAAATTTTACAAAATTTGCACTCTCATTAGGATCAAAAAATTACAAATTATCACACTCGTATGACCATTTTGTGTCGTCTCAAAAAGAGGAAACTTAGTTATAAAGAACTCTTGAAAAAGAGAAGATTTTTATATATAAATTGCAAACTTCCGTTGAAACATCGCGTATTCTTATACACCATTTTCGTGACTATCTGCGTGGTCATGGAACTAAGTTTGAGGAAGAAACCTTACAAGCACGTGCCTTTCAACAAAGATATGCTTTATCTCAATGTACCAATAGAGGTGATAGAATCAACTTAGCATATTTACCTAAACAATTGATCACCTATTAAGTCACATCTTGAAAATTAAAACATTGAATGCCAGTTTGGACTAGAACTCAACACTAGCAATTCAAAAGACAACAAATGGAGGAGGAAAATCTTGCTTACCATCAATTTGAACACACAGATAAGGAGGAGGAATAAATTAATGTGACCATTAGAGAACTTCAACAAGATCCTAAATTTGACAAACTAATGGAAATAATGTTGGAAACCCAAAAACAAAAGTACTTCTTGATGTCGGCAAGATCAGGGGCTAAATTACCTCAAAATTTTGTTCTAGAAATCCTGAAACAAAATGCCAAATCAGGTTTTACTCAACACAACAATGATCAAGATGACGATGCTATAAATCAATTGAATAGTGATACCAGAGGAGACCATGATGATACCATAAGAAACCATGAGGGTATTGCCAAGAACCAAGATGAAACAAGAAGAGATCATGGTGACACAAGAAGTCATGGGGATACAAGGAGGACTCGTGTTGATAATCCTCTTTTAACTCTCACTCAACAAATGCAAACATTTCAACAACATATACATGATATGCAAAATGGAACACGTTCTAAAAGATACTCCTTGGAGGATAATTGTCCATATCCTTTTGACAAGAGTTTAAACATGGTGTCATTCCCACAATATTGTGAGATCCCAAAATATGATAAATATGATGGTAAAATGGATCCTCAAGATAACATTAGGGAATTATATACCATGAGTATGGAATTTGCACATAATGAAACCTATGTCATGTGTTTATTTCCCAAATGTTTGAGTGGATAATCAATGGAATGATTCTCTAAATTACCACCTAGGATTAGATCATTCGAAGAGCTTGTAAACAAGTTCATTTTGCAATACTCATATAATATACACCATGAGATAACAACGTTGAATTTGTGTAACATCAAGAAAAAGAATGGGGAATCTTTCATGTTCTTTCTACAATGTTGGAGATGA
Source organism: Cryptomeria japonica (assembly GCF_030272615.1). Classification (NCBI taxonomy): domain Eukaryota; kingdom Viridiplantae; phylum Streptophyta; class Pinopsida; order Cupressales; family Cupressaceae; genus Cryptomeria; species Cryptomeria japonica. The sequence continues at coordinate 24,891,014 of NC_081413.1, read as the reverse complement.
TTGTTCAATAGATACCCTAGAGCAGTGCCTGATTAGGAGAAAATGGACATCTTCATTGACAATCTTACCAGTGAAATGAGTTATGCACTCAAGTTACAATGTCCTCCTAGTTTTGCAAAAAGGATTGAAAATGGTTTAAAAATAAAGGACGCTATTGTCAAGAAAGGAGAGTTGAAACTCTATAAGGAGGGAAGTATTTCCTCTAACAATAACAATCACAACCACAACGTGATAAACCAAAATTTTGGACAAAGAACATAAATGTTGCTAATGAGGGAGTACTTGATAACAACGATGTTAAATCACAACAACCTATTTTCAATCTCTCAAGTCGAGCACCAATGAATAACCAAGATAACACTAAATCAAAACCTTTCTTTTCCAACGCTCGCAAAAAATTTACCAACATTGGGGAACCATTGGAATCGTCTTTAAAAACTCTTCTTGCAAACAAGTTAATCACATTACCAAAAGAAAGAGATTTTGAGTCCAAAATTAAACCTAGTTGGTGGAATGACAACCATTTTTTATGATTTTCATAGAAACAAGGGACATCAAACTAATGATTGTTAAAGGTTAAAACATCTTATCCAAGATTTAATTGACAATGAGGTTATCACAGCGAATTGTCACAAAATGAATGAATCACATTTATCCTTCAAAACTACGCTCCCTAACTATGTAAAGGGTGGATCCTCAAATACAGAATATGACAAAGGAAAAAAAAAAGTAAACTATGCTCACACTTACGACAATGTGGTAAATACCATCATTGTTAAGGATAAAATACTCTCAGAACCAGTGCATGCCATTACTTGGAGTAAGGCTAAGGTAAAATTTCTGGGTGTAACAAATGAGACAACCTCTACCTCAAGGCAGATAACTTCGTAGATCAATTGTAGAAAACACCCGCACAATTATCAATCCTAGAGCTCCTAAAAATCTCACTAATGCATAAGGAAATATTGGGAAAATCTCTAGTAGAAACAAAAGTCTCTAAGGACTTGGATGTTAATCAATTTTAAAACATGGTGGGACATCTCATATCTCCTCATTTCTTATCATTCATAGAATATGATGACGTATCATTGCAACACCCCCATAATGCTTTGCTACACATTGAAGTGCTTATTCATAAAATGCGGGTCAAATATGTTCCCATAGATGGAGGAGCGGGCTTCAATATTTGTGCATTGATTTTAGTAAAAGCTTTGGGTTTTTCATAAAATGCAACAGATCCTAGAAAGAGAATAACAATCAAGGCCTATGATGAAGAAGAACGTTCTTCCAAAGGAACAGTGGTTTTACTAGCCTGAATAGGACTGATTAAAAAAGATATAGTTTGTCAAGTCTTGGACTTGAATATATCCTATAACATTCTTATGGGAAGACCATGGATTCATGATATGCAAGAAATACCATCAAACTATCATCAATGTGTAAAATTTCCCTATAATGGAAAGAGATAACAATTTCAGCAGATTCAACTCAATATTTTAGCAATTTGAAGCCAACTCAGGATGCAACAAGTCCTTATAATAGAGAAACAATCTCTCCTATTGTGTCATCTCAAGAGAAATAATTCACATCAGCCTTAGAAATTTTTGATAAGAAGTTGAAATTTAATGACGAAGGAATTGGAAAGTATTCTTTGAAAAATTTACCACTTTCTCCAAAATCTGGTAGAAAACTGACAAATTCACAATCACAAAGCCCATAAAAATCTCTTCAAAAATTTGATGGAGAATTTGTCAAAGCTAGGACATCATCTGAAGAAGCTAAAGACAAAGACATTCTAATTTGGTTATATAAGAATGAAGAAGAAATTAGAACAACAACTTTAGAGGTCACTATTCCCACATAACAGTATGGTAATGGATTCAGAATCATGAAAAGAATGGGATACAAAGGAAAATTCCCTATTGGAAAGCACCAAGAAGGCATCTTAAAACCTATCCAACCTCACTCTCAACAAGCATATGACAAATCTGGTCTTGGGTATGGCCAACAAACTAAACCTATGCAAAGTCAAGATCACCAACATCATCAACATAAAAAGAAAACAACACAAAGGGAGCAATCAACACAAGGAGTGGCACAACAACAAGTAGCTGAAGAAGTAGTCAGAAAACAAAGGGAAGAATAATATGAACAACAACAAGATGAACTCGACATTTAAAGGGAAGAACCTTCTTATAAATAGATCTAAAGAGTGCAAGCAAGTACAGAACTTGAATCAGAACAAACAAAAAAACTTGTATCAATTATTAGCAAACTCTTCTCATCATATAACATCCTTGTCAGATATAGTGGCATAATCTTAGAGAGTGATTTTGAAATAGACTCACATGAGTATGAGTGGGATCCAATCTCACCATCTTATTTTTCAGGAGAAGAAAATAAAGATACAAAAAGCTTAGGGAATAAGCAAGTTACTACAGAACAAGAAACATCTTCCACCAAACAAAAGGATGAACATGCTAGAAAACAAGAGGAAGAAAACAAGAGAAAACAAGAAGAAGTAACAAAAGCAATCAATAATAAAAAATTAGAAAGACAAAATGGTACAAAATCCAAATATATCTCCAGTCCATAAGTACCAAAAATGGGAAGAAGTCAAGAGGAACTGATAGCAAGCCAAACATAAGAGATAATTAGTCCAAAGGAAGTAGGGTATGAAAGAAGGAAAGAAATGGGAAGAAAAGCAACAAAAGCTACCCAAATATGTAGATTACAAGCCAACGATGAAAGTGAATCAAATACTGAAATAGATTCTGAAGAGGTATGTTAACCAGAGAATATACAGGTCGATATGATCCATTCATTTGAGGGACAAATGTCAACAAATAGACCACTTGAGGGTGAATCACAAACTACTCATTCTAGCTTTACTAGAGCCAATTGGAGAGTGATAGGGAGAGTATATCCTGAATAGAGTGATATAATTAACTCGACTTACACACCTAGAAAATTTGACAACTACATCACGGTCATTGAGACTGATCAAGCGGATGATTTACCCTTCGTCCATCCAGAACTTATTGACCAGGACAATATTGAACTTATTGAAATTGATACCTTCCCAAATGACCATGCTATATATGTATACCTTAACGTTGTTGAACCCGTAACTTTGAAACGAGCTTCCACCATCGAATCGAATAACATTTCTTATAGTTAGGAGGGTGCCAAATCTTCCAATCACAAAAGCGAAATGACAAAACAAAGAAAAAGGTCTAATGCTGATAAACCATTTTATGGAAACATTAGATCAATCAAAAGATAAAATAAAGGGCATATCTAATGGTGAAAACCTCCCGAGGCACTAGAAGATAGAAGATTTGACACTCTCCCAGAATAGTTTCAAGAGAGATTTGCTATTGTGATAGAAACTACAGAGACAATTAATATTGAGACTTGAGAGAGTCCTAAAATTCTTCATCTTGCTGCATCCTTATAAGAACAAGAAATACGTAACTTTACCCATTTTTTAAAGAAAAGGTAAATCAGTTTTGCTTGGTCATATGATAATATGCGAGGACTTGACGTAGATCTCATCATGCATCATCTCAATATTGCTCCAGGAGCCAAACCAATTAAACAAAAACTCAGAAAGATGCATCCTCATATTGCTCTTCTTGTCAAAGCAGAATGAAGAAACTATTAGATGTGGGGTTCATACGACAAGTTGCATATCCAGAATGGGTGTCAACTATTATACCTGTATCAAAAACAGATAAATGTATCAAAGTGTGTATAGATTTTAGAGACCTAAACAAAGCATACCCAAAGGATGAATTTTTGTTACCAAGCATTGATACTATATTTTAGATCTCACAATAGGACATGAAATGTTCTTATTGTCACAAATATTTGCACCCTTGGTGATCAAACTTGATCACCAACCTTGTGAAACATGGAAACAACCTCTCAAGTGTGGGACTTGCAGAAGTGAGGTTGAGTCTTCGGAGAAGGTTGACTTCCTTTCCAATCTAATGCAGGTGTTGGACCAACCCAACACAAATAGAACTAATCTATGCTCTGACAGGGAAAAGGGAGAGAGAGAAGGGTTGCATGAAAGAAGTGAAATAAGGCTTGCACCTAGACTGAAAGTTGATCTACCCCCACCTGTAACTTCACAGAACATCAATAAAACTGCCCAAAAGATACACAAATTTCTATCTAAGTCTAGCTTTCTAAGATTGAGTAAATGTTGGAATTCTTAAAGATGGCAGAGGAATGAGCAACATTCCCAGATGTCACTCTAAGAGGAGTCAACACTATCAAAGATGCTAAGAAATCAAGAAAAGATGCATTCACACAAACATGTAAAAGAGATACACAAATTTACTTAAACTGAAACTAGATAAGGCAAGAAAATTCTCTTAATGTAAAGACAAAGTGATTTTACAGTTGCAAAAATCATAGATTACTGTAAGAGAAAGGGAGGAGAAGATCCTGACAACAAGTTACAAAATTTCCTTTATGGTTCAGGCATAACCAAGATGGTTACAATTAAGAAACCCTAACACTAGCCAAGGTTGGGTTACAAAATATCTGAGAGGGGAGAAGATGAGATTGATAGATCTGATAACATTTTAGAAAAGCCTCCGAAAGATGTTCTCTACCTCTGGAAGAGCAAAAACCCCACAAACTAGGAAGAAACCCCCATCAAAATGCATCTCTGTGTACTTGGAGAGCCCAAAAGTCTCTGAAGTGCATTGAAGAATGCATGGGTGGCATCTAAAATTGGCCTACAGGGTCCAATATGGAGTAAAGGCAAGAAAATCTGATGGCCGGAGTGAGATCTGGTCCAAAATCGAGCATTGACTGAGCAAAGAACGTCCTCGACCTTGGGGTCCACAACCAGTCTCCTGCAGAGAATTAAAAAACTCAACGACATAGAGAACATAAAATGTCCACTGTCGATCAAAGAGATTCACATGAAGATGGACGCATGAGATCTCTCCACATAAGCATCCGATGGGCCCAAGAGAAGATTGTAACATGGCTGTTGAATCAAACCTTTATGAAGATCCAACAACCACAATTTTCCAAAGTGGCACCCCGTGTACACGTTTCCCTTGCTGTGTTTGACCACTGAGATGCTCTGAGTTCTTATCCCGCATGGTCTCTGTGGCTCTATTTTTACCCCATAGGATAATTTTTTTCTTATTTTTCCTTTTGGTTCTTTATCCCAGGGGCCACGTAGTGTTCTCCTTCTTTTATGTGGGATAAGGGCTCTTTGTTTTTTCTTCCTTTGCTTATCCTGCGACATATTTCTTCACCTGACTTCACCTCATGGGATAAGAATTTCCTTGTCTTTTTCTTCCTTGTTTTCTTATCCCACGACATCTCCCTTGTCTTTGTTTTACTATGTGGGATAAGGGTCTTTTTGATTTACCCTTATTTTCTTATCCCGCAGAAACACGCGGGATAAGAAAGTCCTTCATTTCCTCTTTGTTTTCTTATCCCATGTGACCTTGTGTACTATTAGTTATCCTCATGGGATAAGCTTTCTTTGTTTCTGCCTTGCTTTTTAATCCCACGGGCCTTGATGAGCCTTTCTTCCACTCCGCGGGATAAGGGTTTCTTTGTTTTATTCCTTTATTTCCTTATCCCGTTGGGCCTTTGATGCCCTTTTTTTCCCTCATGGGATAAGAGAGGTTGACCCTCTTCTTAATTGGATCTTATTCCATGAGGCCTCCCTTGTTGCTCTTTGATATACTGGCAGTTTGAATGTCGTCGCTACGCAAGATAAGCCTTTTGGCTTATTTTCTTCTATCCTCTTTATCTCACGTCCCTGTCTTGTTGACCTTTTCACCCTACGGGATAAAAATTTGTCCCTTTTAACACCAATTGCTTCTTATCTGTGGCATCACATTGTGTTCCTTTTAACCCAATGGGATAAGGGAAAAACAGCTGCATTAGTTATTTTCTTATCCCGCGGGTCACTGTTGATGTCTTTCTAGCCCCATGGGATAAGCAAAAAGCTTATTGTTATTTTTTTATCCTGCACGGTCCTTGATACATCTATTTTACTCTGTGAGATAAGGGAAAGGCCCACCAACCTTTGAATTTTCTTATCCTGCGAGACCTTATCATGCGAGACCTTTTTTCCTGGCTCCCTGTCAAGGTTGACACAAAAATTACCAACAGTTCTCTTTAATAGATGGATTCTTGGGGTATAACCAAATCAAGATAGCCCTTGTGGATTAAGAGAAAACAACCTTCACGTTCCCTTGGGGTAATTTCTATTGGAATGTCATGATGTTTGGACTAAAGAATGCTAGAGAACCTTATCAGAGAGCTATGACAACTATTTTTCATGATATGATGCACACCTTCATGGAAGATTACATGGATGATATACTGGCAAAGTCACACAACAAAGAAGAGAATTTGGAGATCCTAGACAAGATTTTTGATAGACTGGAACAATATAAGCTGAGATTGAACTCGAAGAAGTATGATTTTAGAGTTACATGAAGTAAACTCCTAGGGTATACCATATCTTCTTGTAGCATAGAAGTTGATCCAGCGAAAGTACAAGCAATAATGGAAATGGAATCTCCAAATAATATCAGTCAATTACGTTCTCTGCAAGGAAGTTTTCAATCAATAAGAAGGTTTGTATCACAGTTAGCTGATCGATTTCATCCATTTACTCACTTGTTACACAAAAATGTTCCATTCAGATGGGATGCCAAATGTGAGGAATCTTTCACACAAATCAAGGAATACCTGGTAAATCCACCAGTGCTAGCATCACTAATTAAAAGAAAACCATTATTTCTCTACATCTCAGCTACATCTATGTATCATTAGGAGCTCTCCTTTCACAAGATGACATTGAAGGGAAAGAAAGAGCAATCTACTATATCAGCAGAACCCTGATTCGCTATGAGTTAAACTACACAACAGTGGTATTCGCAACCCAAAACTTGTGACATTATATTCTCACACACTTTGTTAAGCTAATTGCAAAGATCGACCAACTAAATTATCTGCTTAGTAAGGCAACATGAATAGGATGACTAGCTAAATGGGTCATGGTACTGAGTGAGCTTGACATTGAGTATGTTAATCAAAAAGCCATAAAAGGCCAAGTGATTGCAAATCAACTAACTCAAGTGCCCCTACACGATGATCCACCATTACATATTGAGTTTGTTGATGCAGATGTTATCACTATCAACATGAAGGCTTGGGAGTTGTTCTTTGATGGCTCCTAAATACAACATGGATTAGGTGCGGGAATTTTATTCATAACACCTCAGAGTCACACTATTCCTAAATCATATAGGTTGTGCTTCCCATGTACAAACAATACTGCATAATATGAGGCCTTAATCATTGGGATCAAGATGGTTATTTAATGGAATATCAAAGAGTTACATGTCTATGGAGATTCATAGCTAATTATCAACTAGATAAATGATGAATATCAAGCTAAGGAAGATAAGTTGACACCCTACAAGAAAAAGGTTGAAGATTTCAAGAAATACTTTACTGAAATCACATTTGTTCAGATTCCAAGGAATGAGAATAAAGCAACAGATGCCATGGCAACAATAGCATCTCTTATACAAACTCAAGAGAATTAAGAACATTATGAATTCCTGGTGGAATAAATCTTTTATCTCACCCCTGATTCCCATAATATCCAAATCATTTGTAATATATCCGGAATTGATGCCTCATTATATAGCCAAACCTATCTATACTTGAAAGACAATATCCTTGCCAAAAACTTATCCAAAAATCAAAAGAGAAACTTTATTTGTCAATCAACCCATTATACCATTATTGTCGATATCCTTTATAGACGAGGTCTAGATAACACTCTCCTAAGGTGTCTTAAACGTGAATAATTCAAATAAATCTATTAAAGAAGTCCCTGAGGGTATTTGTGGCACACATTCAAGTGGTCTTACGCTGGCTAAAAAACTCATTTGATTGGGTTATTATTGGCCCACTATGGAAAGAGATTCCTTCACATATACTAATAAGTAAAAACAATCTCAGATTCACAACAATCTCATGCATGCACTGGTAAAAGAATTGCATCCTTTGGTATTATCATGGCCATTTTCTCAATAGGGACTGGACCTGGTGGGAAATATTAATCCTTCATCTTCAAATGGACACAAGTTTATTTTGACTACAGGTGAATACTTCACTAAATGGATTGCAGCGGTGCCTTTAACAACATTGACAGGAAAAAAAATTGCATCTTTCATCCTTAATTATATCATTTGTCGCTATAGCATTCCCATCTCTATTATCACTGATAATGGAAGACCATTTAAAAATCAAGATGAGAAAGAATTATGTGAAACATTCCAAACCCAACATCGGTTCTGAACACCATACTATCCTCAAGGGAATAGACAAGTTGTAAATCCAATAAAACAATCCTCAAAATCTTGAAGAAAACAGTTAATGAGGCTAGTGTTACTACTTATCAAGTTGCCATTAGTTTTTGCATTCAAAGTCATACTTTATATTCTAGTCGGTTAGCACTACCGAATCATGTAGTTGGTATAAACAGAGAAGTCGGTATGCACAGTCTAGTCGGTTACAAAAGAAAGTAGTCACAAAACGCAGTATACACCGAGCTGTCTACAGAGTATCTTTTTATGGCTACCGAGTAGTAAAGTTAACACACCGAATTGATATTCACCAAGTGAAACGTGTTACCAGATACATTGAACCTGGACATGCATATGAAAATATGTTACAAGATCGAGGCACATCTAACCATTATTACATTGGAAATTGCACTAGAAGATTGTGTATGATTGCGAGGTCAATCTAACCAATGAAATATTTTGTTTAGTTATTCATTCGAGGAATCTTGTTTGTAAGATCGAAGCAATGAATTAGATCACCGTTTTAAGAGATCTATTTATACAACATGAATTAAGAGCAAGGGGTGTGCATATATGTATGAAGGGAAGACTGTTACAAAGACACAGAGGTCACTGAGAAGATTTTCAGAGAATAGTCAAAGAACAGAGTAAACAGAAGGGTTTACCGAGTTACTATATGAGTTACCGAGGTATGCTATAAGCAAGGTAATTTTATTCTGAGCACATAGAATCTGTTATAACATTTCAGATGTAAAGTTGCAGATGTTTGTAATGATTTTATTGTAATATTGTGAAGTTGAAAGAGAAACCTTTAATAGGGTAAAAGACTCTAACCAAGTCTATAAATTGTAAAGCCTCTAACCAGGTGCAGCATTCAGAATAAATGTTGTAAAATCCTATAGAAAGGTAGATCTAACAGATCTTGTTAACAGGGTAAGGTATCATAAATAGATAAATGTAGCTCTAACCGAGCATCTTTATTATTGTAGTAGTGAAGTTGTGGGTGCCATCCCCACCACAATTTTTCTCTCTAACCAAGAGTTTCTGCGTGACCAAAATATATGTGTTATGGAGTGAATCATGTATGATTTTTATCTATTTGTTTTAACTTTATTTTATGTTACTGCACCATTCTGTTTATGCATAATAGTAAGGTTATTATTAAAGAAAGGTTTTGGAGTACTGATTCACCCCTCCTCTCTCAGTACATTAGCTTTCCATATTGGGCCTAACAATTGGTATCAGAGCTTGAATCTTGGAAAAGGGTTTAACTAGCTAAAGAGAAAGATCTTATCAATGGAAGGCTATAAATAATCTCAGAGGATTGTGAATCTGCAAGAAGAGCTGGATCATGCAAATCAAGTGATTGCAGACATGCAAAGGCAAATGCAAAAATCTCTGAAAGTAAGAAGAAGATTATCTGATGACTTGCAGGATTCTGAAAAGTTAGTGGAACAAATTGAGACATCATCTGTGAATAGTATATCTGAAGAAACTGAAGAAATGATTGGAGTGTTGAAAGAAATGAACAAAGCATTGGGTGATCAACTAAAAGCAATGAAAAGAGAACATGAACATTTCAGTACACAGATGACTGAAAACCTAGATGCATTGAGGATAGTAGAGGATAAAGCAAGAGATCTACAAAGAGAGAAACAACAACTTGAAGTCTTAGTATCTGATAAGAATGATGAAATCATTAGGTTAACTGGTATTCAACAAAATATGATAGATCAACTAGGTTATGCACATCATGAAGCAATTCTAAAGAATGATGAAAATCAGGCATTGAAACTTGAAGTATCAAGGTTGACTGATGAACTTGAAACAGAGAAGAAATCCAAAGAAACATTGAAGAAGAGTTATGATGCATCAAAGATGTTGGATGAGCAACTGAATACAAGAAGACCCAACAAAGATGCAGAACTCGGTTACAAAGGAAAAGAATCAACTGAGAAAGGAATTCATACTACCGAGAGAGGAGAATCATCAAAGCAAGCTAGAAACAGGAATAACATCAAAAGGAAGAAGCCTATTTGCTACTACTATGGAAATCAAGGTCATACTGCCAACATATGCCAGATTAGAAAAGGTAAGCAACCGAATATCACTAAGTACAATGGATATTGTTACAATTGCAATAAATATGGTCACACATCTAATCAATGTAGGACAAAGTCTGTTAACAACTATCATAAGGCAAAATTCAAAGGGTTTTATAGAATCGGCAATAGATATGGACATAGTACTGAGAAGTGCTAGTCTAAGGAAAAGAACTACATGCGGTGTCCACACCGAGCATACACTAGAGGTTACAGAACTTACATAGATACTTACCAACAATATGCAACAGTACCATGGGATTACAATACAAGGATATGGTGCGAATGTTGTGGAAGATATGGACATATTAGTGCCAACTGTTTTATAAGGTTTGGAATGAACAGCTGAAAATCATGGAGAAATCCTGGTATGTCACGTTTTCATTGTCACAAAGTTGGACATTTAGCTTGAGATTATAGAGATCAACCTAGAAGAGACACTGAAGAGATAAAAGAAAAATTTAAGATGATTTGGAAAAAGAAGGAAATCATGTCAGATGAAGAAAGCACCTTACCTACCGAGTTAGGTGCACCTATTCCAAATTAATTAGAAAAGGTATGAAGGGACTGCATTCTCTAAAGGTTAAATCATAATAGTTCCTATTCTATTATGTACAAAATTCAAAAATCTGCATAGTTAAGATGCATTAGTAAGTTTGAAATTCTATCAAAAGTACTTTACAGGAAGCCTGTCAAGTCGGTGTATACAGGAAGCCTGTCAAGTCGGTTAATGAAGGAAATTTGGTTACTCAGTTAAAACAAAAAAAGGGAAATCGGTTAAAGGTGAATCGAGTGCATTTAATGTTTTGACCTAACTCGCACGGAGCCTGATAAGGTATTTTGTACTTAAAGGTATTTTCACGGTCATTTTCATTCACCAAGTTTTCAAGAGAGCAAACTAGAGCGAGTCAAGGCGATCAAAATTCATTCAGAGCAAATTTCAAGGTATTTACATCAAATCTATACACAATGTTAGGTTGGTTACCGATCTTGTCAAATTGCTATTATCTACCGAGTGTGAAGCGTCAGTCGTTTGTGAACCGTCAAACCCTAAGGAAAGTTTGCTAAGTTTTTACTTGAAATCTTCAATGGCACCCAAGATCCAAGATCCCGTAGTTGTCAAGAATGTGGAGAAGCCCTCGCTGAAGTACTGATTGACTCCTAAAGTCGCCTCTGAACCGAATGATAAAACTGCAGTTTCACTCATCCATGATCGAGTCTTGTTATTCAAAGATGTTAGATCCTTCACCAAATGCCTTGTTGAAGAACTTGGTCATGTTGAGATTAGTGACACATATGATGAACTTTGTACCGATGGCAAAATGGATAGCAAGTTCGGGCATATCAAAATCAAGGGATTAATTGAAGCCCTAGCCTATCCCCGTGTGTTCAAACCCTAGTGGGTTAAGTTTGTTTTAAGCAGAGTTCCTGATGATTTTATGTGGCTAGAGGAGCAACCATTCAAAATCACTAAGGAAATCTTCATGTGATCATTGGGTATCCTATCTATGATCATGCATGAGCACAGAAAATGATATCACAGAAGGAGCTAATCAGTCTAACTGGAGTAGAATCTGATTATCGAGGATTGAAATTGAACAATGTCATTGATGTAGAACTTAAGTTTGCAATTAGAGTAATTGGTTATTGTTTCTTCCAATTAGCAAGGGAAAACAGTGTACCATGTGCCGCAGTTGACTTAGCCTATAAAATAGTGAAAAAGGGAATGAAAGTAGATTTATGTGAAATGCTACTAAAGAACTTGCTTGAGAACCTGAACAGAATAAGGAAGCCGAAGAAAAACAACTCGGCAAATACACTGAAGTTTGGTTCACTTCTTGTATGCATGTTTTTCTACTTTGAGAAGTTCTTTCCCTCAGTCAGCAAAGTAGTTTGGGAGCTACACCGACCTATCACCCATGAAATCAATGATTATATCAAGAAACTGGGAGATAATTTTAATGATATCATGGATGACCATTTCAGCAAATTTCAAGAGAAGATGCACAAAAGGTACCGGATTCCACCACAGTTGGTAGAGAAATATAAGGATGACATATGTTTTGAGGTAGACACCGATTACTATTATATGAATGTTGTTGAACCAAGGACTCAATATTTTCGACCAATGGGTTATGAGATTGACTATGATATAACACAACAGCTAATTGATGCCTATCTATCATTGCCAAGGCATGCTACCAAACTAAGATATGGAACATATGAAGAGGTGAAGGAAAAAGTAAAAATGAGCATTGTAGTACCCAAGGCTACAAAAATGATAAAGGTTTTATCTAAGAAATTCGGAGAAGAATCCTCCTCTACACCTGTCAAAGGCACTCTTGCCATTACCGAAGAGGAATCAGAAGCTCAAGAGGCAGCAATAACATTAAGTACTGAATTGCCTAAGGGTAAAGTTTCGAAAAAGAAGAAATAGGACATTTCAAAGGCCCTACCGACTCCACCAACATAGAGACCTAACACTAGAGCATCAAATGCATCACCGAGTAAGAACTAAAAGAGTGTTACTGCACCCAAGGTAACCAAGACCTACAAGAAATCTACTCGAAGAATCATTTTGGCAAAAGAGTGTAATGATACAGAATCTGATGATGCAAACAAATTTCAGATTGTAAAAAGCAAGAAGGTAAATATTCATAGTGTTGAAAATTTTTGTGCCAATCTTAAAGAATATGGTGGATTTGCAGGATTTAGATATGTCAAGTATGAGACTAGGAATAATGATGAGAAGCCACATATTGAAGAAGCTGTCATCTGCACACTTCTAAAGTTTCGGCTATTTCCATTAGAACTAGTAAAGTCACTTTCGAATGAATTATACTTACATATTGATAACAAATGGAAATATGCAATGGACTCAGAGAAACAAATAAGAGAAAGAAGTCTAGTCCATTTATTTCCTAATATGTCTATAGCAGAAATTAAGGAGCATTTGACAACATACAATTCTAAATTACTTGTCAAATAGAGAGCTTTAAAATTGAAGAATGGGCTATACATTGATGTGGAAAATGAGACAAAAGCCAAGTGGCAAGAAATATTCAAACTAAAGGATGTCGGTGAACAATCTCAAGTTTAAATTGTTGATGTCACCGAGCAAGATCCTGATGTCACCGAGCAAGGTCTTGATGCAACCAGGCAAGACCCAATTGACGCTATTCAAATTGATGAAGATGTCATGGATGCAGAAGCACCGGAGTAGGAAATGATTGAAGGCACTACCTATGCAAAACTTGTATCTAGTGAATCCGTCTTAGAACAAGTTCAGCCTTATCCATCGGTCAAGCCACCTGTCTCCACCAAAGCTCCTAAGGATACAGAACAAGGCACTGAAGCTCACAAGTCTGAAGCAGTAGAAGATACAACTAAAGATCAGACGTCTCAAGCACTGTCAAGCACTGCAAATGTTACAGCTGAGACCCCTAGTACCGAGACACCCAAGGACACTACAATGGCTACAAGAACCGACCAAAGTGTTGCATCTACAGAGCAACCTACCGAGGGTCAGCAAGCCTCACAAGAACTTGTCTTAGTACAACCAATCAAAGGTAAAGAGAAGAAGGTGAGGAAGCATAGTTTCAAAGTTGATTTAACTAAACCGATAGTGTTGCCCAATGTGGATATCTCAAAATTAAAAGGGCAAGCACTTATTGATTTCGGTGAACTATGCAAAGCAAAGGCCGAACAAGAAAAACAATTGGCCATTCAAAAGAAGAATAAAGTACTACAAAAGGTAAAGACACCAGATATGGTACCTTTAGCAATAGTGTCAACCGATGCAGCCATCCACATTCAACTAGATGAAATCCTTACTCAAATAGAAACATCTGGAGTTGATGCATCTGAGTACTTGAGCAAGCTAAAAGATAAAGAGCTTACTGCAAAGATGATAGAAGAGGTACAAAAATCTCTCGCTATAGGAAAAGTAAAGCTTGTCAAATTCATTGCTGAGTTGTCCCCTCAACTCAAGCATATTCTTTATTTATTTCAGAAACTTTGTACATTTTCCTTATTCATTAAAGATATCAAGAATAAAATTGATGCAATTGAGCAAGAGATCACCGATCTCTCAACTAAGTTGACCACCGAGCCTAATTCTGTTCAGAATTTTTATACCAAGCTTCAACAACTCATGGCTCAACAATTAGAACTCAGAAATGAAGAGCATAAGATCAGGATGGATATAGTGACCCTCCAGACATTATTCCTTCCTCATCTCTCATCAGTTCAAGAGCAGATTAACCGAGCTACACACCTATCAACTACACAAGAGGGAAGCACCCTTGATGGCTTAATATCACTATTGGTTAATATTCAGCACAAAATTCTTTAATGGAAAGTGTAAAGGATGCACTCTCAGTCGCACTTACCGATGCCCGAAACAAGTATAAATCTATTTTTGATCAGTTACCGCCCGCAGATAAGTTTTTGATGTTTGCAAAAAAGGGGGAGTAATACTACATAGGGGAGTAATACCAGACAAAGGGGGAGTAATACTATATTTGGAGTGTGACTTAGTTTTGTTATTACAGTTTTGAGTATTGTATACAAGGGGAGTTTACCAAGCAAGCAGAGCATACAGAGCAAGCAGAGCAAAAAAGCACACAACAGAACCAAGCATGCAAAATTTGAGTTATGTATAGAATAATGATAAGGGGAGTATATCTGCATATACTATTTGATTGACTATTGTATATATTGTCAAGTGTAGTCATTTTGCAAAGTATATAGATTTTTGAGTTATGACTTTGAAAGTAGTTTTGTCAAACATCTCAACTAATGTCAAAAGGGGAGATTGTTACTACTTATCAAGTTGCCATTAGTTTTTGTATTCAAAGTCATACTTTATATTCTAGTCGGTTAGCACTACCAAATCATGCAGTTGGTATAAATAGAGAAGTCGATATGCACAGTCTAGAAAGTTATAGAAGAAAGCACTCATAGAACGCAGTATACACCGAGCTGTCTACCGAGTATCTTTTTATGGCTACCGAGAAGTAAAGTTAACACTCCGAGTTGATATTCACTGAGTGAAATGTGTTACCAGATACATTGAACCTGGACATGCATATGAAAATGTGTTACAAGATCGAGGCACATCTAACCATTATTACATTGGAAATTGCACTAGAAGATTGTGTATGATTGTGAGGTCAATCTAACCAATGAAATATTTTGTTTAGTTATTCATTCGAGGAATCTTGTTTGTAAAGCAATTAATTAGACCACCATTTTAAGAGATCTATTTATAAAGCATGAATTAAGAGCAAGGTGTGTGCATATATGTATGAAGGGAAGACTGTTATAGAGACATAGAGGTCACTGAGAAGATTTTCAGAGAATAGTTGAAGAACAGAGTAAACAGAAGGGTTTACCGAGTTACTATATGAGTTATCCAGGTATGCTATAAGCAAGGTAATCTTATTCTGAACACATAGAATCTACTATAACATTTCAAATGTAAAGTTGCAGATGTCTGTAATGATTTTATTGTAATATTGTGAAGTTGAAAGAGAAACCTTTAACAGGGTAAAAGACTCTAACCAAGTCTATAAATTGTAAAGCCTCTAACCAAGTGCAACATTCAGAATAAATGTTGTAAAATCCTTGAGCAAGGTAGATCTAACAAATCTTGTTACTCCTAACAGGGTAAGCTATCAGAAATAGCTAAATGTAGCTCTAACCGAGCATCCTTATTATTGCAGTAGTGAAGTTGTGGGTGCCATCCCTACCACAGTTTTTCTCTCTAACCAAGAGTTTCGGCCTGACCAAAATATATGTGTTATGGAGTGAATCATGTATGATTGTTATCTATTTGTTTTAACTTTATTTTATGTTACTGCACCATTCTGTTTATGCATAACAGTAAGGTTATTTTTAAAGAAATGTTTTGGAGTACTGATTCACCCCTCCCCTCTAAGTACATTAGCTTTCCATATTGGGCCTAACAACTAGTAGGTACTAGCAAGTTCAAATGAATCCTTTTCTATGGGCTTATCGCACTAGCATTCATACACCGACTGGAGCAACTCCATATTTCCTTGTGTATGGATCAGAAGAAATTCTATCAATTGAAGTAGAGATACATTCATTATGTGTGTCACTAAAGGGACTCATTCTAGATGAGGAACGAAGAGTGTCAAGGTTGCAAGAGTTGGAATTGTTACAAGAATGTCGCCAGGATGCTTCAGATCACTTAAAAGAATATCAACAAAGAATGGTGAGAAGATACAATCATAAGGTTAAGCCTCAATTATTTCAGTTGGGAGATCTTGTTCTAAGGGAAGATCTATGCAACCAACAAGATAGAGAGAAAAAGGGAAAGTTTGAACCAAACTGGTTGGGTCCTTATATCATAGTAGCTGCATACGTATCTAGAGCTTATAGGTTGTCTACATCAGAGGGTGAATGGCTCAAAGAACCAGCCAATACCATTCACCTTAAAAAAATCTATGTTTGAAGTAGCAAAAAATTCAAAAAGAAAAATGGAAAAGCAGAAAACCCATAAAAAGCAAAAAAGAGAGAAATACAAAAATAGTGAAAATAGTGATAAAAAAATCAAATATGAGGAAAAATGCAATAAAAATAGATGGTGAAAAAATGGCAATAGGCACTATCTATTAGCTGGCTCTTCTATCTATGAGTTCACATTTCTTTCTGCATCCATCAATTGCATGCATGCATATTCATAATAGGGTCTTTTGTAAATAATTAAGCATAACCGTCTCGCCACATTTTGATCATTGTTGTACATCCAAAATATAGTTTGTTTCTAGCTGGGGGGGAAATCTTAAACTTAGCTAGGGGCAACATTGAAATTTGACAAAATAAAACATTTGAAAACTTAGAAAAGCTAAAAACAATTTGGATTTTGAAAATAGGTGACAAGCGGTAAGACAACAAAGCAAAACAAAATCAGGACATAGACAAAATCAAAACGTGAAACTCAGAATTTGGAGATTCAACAAGAAAGTAGCAATACATATCAACAATCATTAATCAAGATGAATATATCTATTTTGACTAAGAGAACATAGATATGTGACATGCATGATTCAATGTTTGTATCTTGATTTTCGTTAATCATGTACCCTATGTAACTTGTGATGTCTACAACTAGAGAAGCTATGATGGGGCATGGTTATTTTTATTTGTTTGATGTTTGTGGTGTATCTATTAGTAATGTATGTATTTGTCTAAAGACATGATCGGCGAAATATCATCGAGGATCTGCCGAGTCATACATGGAAGGAGATAATCCTTATCTGTTGATGCAAGAGATACTCAGGTCATCTTGGATCATTATACCTAGATGCTTTTATTAACTTTCTAAATCAAAATCTATTTAAGAAATACTCGGGTCCTCTTGGTGTAATTATACCCAGGTGCTTGTATTTTCTTACAACATTTTAAAAGCTCAATGATGAAATTAAGCACTGTTCCAAATTGTAGAAAAGATGACAATATCATTTAGTTAAGTCTTTGCATTTTCATTATCAAGCATTCATTTTCATTTTGCATTATAAGCATTCATTATATATTTATATCATTCATGATCAACGGTTGGCAAATAATGATTTGAGTATATGTGGACGAACAAAAACATTCATCATTAGGTTCATTTGCATTTAATCATTAGGTTCATTTAATTATTAGGTTCATTTAATTATCATAGTACTTGCATTCATTCATTATAAGCATTACACTAATCATTTAAGTTCATTTATGATTGATTTAGTTCCATAATTCATTATCATATTCATTAAGCACATTTGCATTTATAAATAGTATTGCATTATAACCATTGCATAAACATCATTTCATATAATTATATCATTTCTCATCATCATATTCATATACATCCATAGCAATAAACATCACATGAGTATCACCAACATTATAAGCATTTCATTGTAAGTATCATCATAAGCATATAATAGACATTAAATCATCAGTTTCTAGTTATGTATCATAGAATCATCAACACATCTCATATAGAAGCATGACATCCTAATCAAGGAATATATAATCAAAGCATCATTCAAATAAGAAATGCATGTAGGTCATATCATCCATATAATCAATGCATGTAGAGAATAACTAATCATCATGTAGATAATGTATAATCATCATCATAATAAATCATCATAATGATATCATCATGCATGAATATCAAAGTAAACATCATAGAGTAACATCATATAGAGTCCACCAATGTCTGCATATCATCATAAATCATAAAATGGCCAAGTATACAATGATATTGAAAAAATCATCAATAGCGTACAAAGTCAAATGATACAATATCAAAGAAAATCAAGTCTAAAGATACATCATGTGGTTCCACCACCAGAATGTGTATGTCTCTGACAGGAGGGTTGTGCACCACCAAATGGTCTTGTCCCTGGATCAAGGTCCCTACGAGGTGGTCCCATGACACCACCACTCTTTGTCTGACTCCATCGGTCTAATTGTTGTGTGGTGGACACATAGCCTCCTTCTCTATGACTAGGAGGAACCTCACTCTCATATAATTTGTGCTAGTGGGAAATCTCCTTCCTAGCACGAATCATCTCCCTCACTATCCCTACTAGTAAGTCCCCCAGTGCCAACCTGTTGTATGTGCTCAAGCATTCTCTCTTCCTGCCCATATCTCTCAATAGAAGTGTCTCTCTCTAAGGTGAGAGTCTAGATATTTGCCTAGAGCTAAAGTATTTGTGCTCTCAAACTAGCAGTGTCATCCTGTGCCTCTCACACATCCTGCTGCATCAACTCATCCTCACCTCCCACCAGTCCCTCTATTGTGTCTCCACTTGCTGGGGCATCAACCTGCTATACCCTAGTAAGCCAACATCTGATCACTAGAACATCATCCTCCAAATCCTCGGAGTCCTCATCAAAACCACTGGGAGCTGCTAGCACACTTGGATCATGACCAACTTGCCCAAAATCAAGAGGTGTACCTCTCCCCTCTCTCCCCTCGGCCTCTATCAGAACCACTCCCTTGACCCCTATCTTCTCCTCCTCCATATCTCCTGCCACCTATGTCTGGACCAGGTAATAATGGCCCTCTATAAAATACACCTCGCCCTCTGTCCCTGCTTGCATTCCTACCTCCAATAGGTAGTGGAACACCTTTTCCTTTGAGCCCAAATGGTCTACCTTAGGCTCTAGCCCGACTGCCTCTCCTCCCTCCTCTCCCTCCTTAACCATTATCCCCCTCATCTCCTCCCTCCCCTCGGGCTCTCTCATCTCGGTCTCCACCTCCTCTGTCGAGGGTCATCATCATCATCATCATCATCCTCTTCCCCTAAACTCGGTGGTGGATCTACAAGATCTGTAATCCATGGGAATGGATGAGCTTCTTGATATCGTGCATACTCCTCAATAGTCCCAACATCCAATACATGTGGCTGCAAATCAAAAGGAACCAGTGGCATAGCTATAAACTCTACATATGCAACATCAAAGGAAAGAGAAGAACCCCAATCTCGCCTGTCCTTGTATATCCATGCATACAAGGCGACACCCTATGCCATACCATGTGGCGTACCAAACTGTCCAAGCACTCTCTAAATAAGTTGTCTCTCAATGATAAATGGAGTACAACCAATCAAATACCTACTATGCATGATCACTAGTAATGACCTCGGATCATCCATCCATGGCTCACAATCTATGTAGGGTCTCAAAACAAATAAGTCCATGGAATCCAAAACTGATCTCCAGTACTCAATCTTACCCAGCTTGTGCTGGGTAGTCATGCCACGGTATAGATAAATATATGGTTTTCCATCTCCCCACACCCTATCATGAATATCTTGAATGATAGCGATATTCTCCCAACACTACACCTGTAGGAGAGTTACCCTAGATGATATACTGGCTGCATTATTGTATACACCTTGGTAAAGATCATGGTATAAGTGAGCTATCATACAAAAACCCCAAGCATATCTCATCTGATGTTGTATCTTGCTCAATAGAATCCTGGCCTAACCAACTGATAACCCATGTGATCTCCTATCTAGACAAATGAAACCACCAACTAATCCAGCTAGAATGCAAGGGAGAGTATCATAGTACATGAGAATGTCCTCCCATCTCACCTCAGGACCATCAACAAACTCATCACCAAAAATAGTCCGCAACGTTGCAATCCCACCCATCTCATGATGATCATACTGAATGAGCTCACCGACATTCAGGATGCATAGAATACTATATACATCCTCTAGTGTAACACTAACCTCACCATTTGGGAGATGAAAGGAGTTGTGGTCGCTATGCCACCTCTTCGCAAGAGCTGTCAACAATCCCTTGTTTATCTTGATATCAAGCATATATAGGAGCTGTCTCAAACCAAATACATCAATATGTCTCAAGGAAGGTGCATCTAACTCTGGAAGTAAATGTTGCATCGAGGGGAATCACTCACGACACTGGATAACATCTAATTTCTCCTGTTTAAGCAAACAAACTTGTCTAAGATAATCATCTATCCTATCTATCAAGGAATCCATGATCAAAATTGGTTGTTTAACCTATCAAGCTCTACATCAAAGACTAAATCGGTCTCTTTGAGCTTCTATCCAATCTAAAACCATCAATCATGGTTATCAATCTATCAATCACATTTGAGAATCATTTATCTATCTTGAAACAGGATTAAAAAATCATCAAACAAAATTCACTTATGACAAAATTGTACAAGGAAAAAAAGAAAAGTGCTAGATCAAATAGCATATGTGCGAAAACTTTGGGTATTTGTGCCAAATCTAACATATGCACTACACAACATAACACATGCCTGATCAAAATGTGCATATTGGCTTTTTCAAGTAAAAGCACTACAAAATCTAGCATAGGCGCGAAAACATCAATCATTTGTGCTAAAAACACAAAAGTGTGAATACTAAATGCAAAAGCGAGAAAACCCTCTATATGCGCTAAACAAAAAAATTCTCTACAATTATTCGTAAATGCACGATAACTTCGAGCAAATGCGTCAGAAAAATGAAATAGCTAAAAAGCATAGCAAAAGCGTGAAACAAAAGGCCGAAAAAGAGGAGAAAAAATAAATACCTAATCTAACATTTAAAAGAATTGGAAAAAATCATATAAATTGAAATGCAATATCAAGCTTAGGGTACCTAGTCGGGGTCCATACATAGCTGGCCTTTGATACCTCCGCACTCGCTCAAAATAGTGACTCACAAATGGGAGCACCATGGTGACAACTCAACACTCCAAGTCAGCTCTCCTACTTTCACTCTCTGGAAAGACAAAATGCAAATGATGTGGAAATGGGCCCAATATAAATTATATAATTACCTTTTTGATTTATTAAGGGGGTAATTAATTTTTAAAATTTGAAGGGCAATTTTAGTTTTCAAAAAAAAAATTCAATTGCTAGGGGCTTTTTAATAAAACCCTTTCATCATTTTATCATGAGATTCATAGCTCAATCAATTTTTTTTTTCAAAATTTCACAATCAATCTCTTGAGGGGGCACACTACTGGCATTTAATCACTGACATGGGCAGAAATATTGAGACTTGATTTTCTTTGAAACAATGTTTTTCCAACAATATTTTAAAGAGGGGCAAAATGTATACACTCAAAATTGGCTATGAATAATTAAATAAATATTTATTATTTATTTAATGATTATTCTCCTATTAAATTATTAAATTGAAAAGTTTAATTTATTTAATTCATTTAGTCTTTCTTCTAATTCAATCTTATTAAATATTTAATATTTAATCATGCACTATGCATTCTTCTGAAGTCTCTATTAATTAAATAGTTCTACAATTATTTAATCTTGTTTTCCACCTCAACTCATCTCCACATCACTCAATCTTGCCAATTCGCAATTTTGTTGCTAAACAAATGATTAATTTTTAATTATTAAATAGCCATATTTATCTTCAACTTCCATATCTTAAATAAAAGAATGTGTACGTACACACATTTTCAACTTCCCTATATTCCCTCCATCACTCCTACATCTTTAGAGGAAGTTGTGTCCACATCATCCTGGTCAACTTCCACTTGTCCCACATTTCCTAAATCTTCTCCAACCATCTTATATTCTTGGAGTCTTCATCCTTAGTCAAGGTGAGCATCTTGCCACTTGGACTCCTTTTCCACCTTTTCCTCCATCCTACATGTGTAGGAGGAACATCTTCCCCCTTTTCTTGTCACATCTCAACCAATCTCTTCATAGCCATCAATATTGCAAGATTTAATCTCAACCATTGATTTCCGCCACATGGGATTTTTGCTCATGAAAATCTATAAAAGGGGAAATTTCTAAGCATTTTTTAGCTAATAGTCATCTAGTAGTTATCTTGCATTCACTTGAGTTTTGATCATCCAAGTATTTTAACAATTTACAATGTGCCTTTGACATTTTATTTTAATCTTTCATATAGTTGCATATTTAGCTTTGCACAATCATTTAGCTTTTATCAAACTTCTAGTTGTCAATCCATTCGTCAAGTTGTCATCTTGGAAGCAAATACAATGCAGTCTGAGAGCAAATATCTACAACCAAGTTCAAATGGTGATAGGACACAATGGGATAGTAAGTGAAGGTATAATGTTCTAAGTTTTAAATCCTTTCTTTGTTTCATTGGTAACTTTTGGAGTATTTCTGTAGGATTCTCTTGTTATTTGTGAAAATTAATCAATCTTGCAGGTTCACTTTTAAAGTGTATTTCTAGGTTACACAGAAGTATTTCCAGGAGTGTGTTCTACTAGCTGGGTGGCAACCTCTTCCTGATTCACCTCATATCTCATCTTAACATAAAGTCTTTTATTATTTTCTCTGTCTCTTTTGCAACTTCATCGATATTTCCAAGCATAATTTTGTTAATTCTCCTTTTTCTTTTGAATTTTTCTTTCACCAACTTCAATAACCTTTCAACTTCATCCTTTGATCTAACTGAACAAGTATTAACCAATAAATATTCATGCATTTCTTCATCTTTCCAATAGGCAGTATTTCTTTGGATATCAAAAATATCGTACAACTCTTTAGGTAACTCAGATGATAATTCAATCAGAGCCCTGCTGAAGTTGTTCATATACT
The DNA here is from genome assembly GCF_030272615.1 of Cryptomeria japonica. Lineage (NCBI taxonomy): Eukaryota > Viridiplantae > Streptophyta > Pinopsida > Cupressales > Cupressaceae > Cryptomeria > Cryptomeria japonica. Next base: position 24,867,417 of record NC_081413.1, on the reverse strand, counting down.
GAACAACTTCTTCCCCAATTTCTCTCCCCTACACGATGATGCACCATTACATATTGAGTTTGTTGATGCATATGTTATCACTATCAACACGAAGGCTTGAGATTTGTTCTTTGATGGCTCCTACATACAACATGGATCAGGTGCGGGAATTTTATTCATAACACCTCAGAGTCACACTATTCCTAAATCATATTGGTTGTGCTTCCCATGTACAAACAATACTACATAATATGAGGCCTTAATCATTGGGATCAAGATGGTTATTTAATGGAATATCAAAGAGTTACATGTCTATGGAGATTCATAGCTAATTATCAACTAGATAAATGATGAATATCAAGATAAGGAAGATAAGTTGACGCCCTACAAGAAACAGGTCGAAGATTTCAAGAAATACTTTACTGAAATCACATTTGTTCAAATTCCAAGGAATGAGAATAAAGCAACAGGTGCCATGGCAACAATAGCATCTCTTATAAAAACTCAAGAGAATTAAGAACGTTATGAATTCCTAGTGGAATAAATCTTTTATCTCACCCCTAATTCCCATAATATCCAAATCATCTGTAATATATCCGGAACTGATGCCTCATTATATAGCCAAACCTATCTATACTTGAAAGACAATATCCTTGCCCAAAACTTATCCAAAAATCAGAAGAGAAACTTTATTTGTCAATCAACCCATTATACCATTATTGTCGATATCCTTTATAGACGAGGTCTGGATAACACTCTCCTAAGGTGTCTTAAACGTGAATAATTCAAATAAATCTGTTAAAGAAGTCCCTGAGGGTATTTATGGCACACATTCAAGTGGTCTTACGCTGGCTAAGAAACTCATTCAATTGGGTTATTATTGGCCCACTATGGAAAGAGATTCCTTCACATATAATAATAAGTAAAAAAAATCTTAGATTCACGACAATCTCATGCATGCACTGGTAAAAGAATTGCATCCTTTGGCATTATCATGGCCATTTTCTCAATAGGGACTGGACCTGGTGGGAAATATTAATCCTTCATCTTCAAATTAACACAAGTTTATTTTGACTGTAGGTGAATACTTCACTAAATGGATTGAAGCGGTGCCTTTAACAACATTGACAGGAAAAAAAATTGCATCTTTCATCCTTAATTATATCATTTGTTGCTATAGCATTCCCATCTCTATTATCACTGGTAATGGAAGACCATTTAAAAATCAATATGAGAAAGAATTATGTGAAATATTCCAAACCCAACATCAGTTCTGAACACCATAATATCCTCAAGGGAATAGACAAGTTGTAAATCCAATAAAACAATCCTCAAAATCTTGAAGAAAACAATTAATGAGGCTAGTGTTACTACTTATCAAGTTGCCATTAGTTTTTGTATTCAAAGTCATACTTTATATTCTAGTCGGTTAGCACTAATGGATCATGTAGTTGGTATAAATAGAGAAGTCGGTATGCACAGTCTAGACGGTTATAGAAGAAAACAGTCACAGAATGCAGTATACACCGAGCTGTCTATCGAGTATCTTTTTATGGCTACCGAGCAGTAAAGTTAACACACCGAGCTGATATTCACCGAGTGAAACATGTTACCAGATACATTGAACCTGGACATGCATATGAGAATGTGTTACAAGATTGAGGCACATCTAACCGTTATTACATTGGGAAATGCACTAGAAGATTGTGTATGATTGCGAGGTCAATCTAACCAATGAAATATTTTGTTTAGTTATTCATTCGAGGAATCTTGTTTGTAAGATCAAAGCAATGAATTAGATCACCGTTTTAAGAGATCTATTTATACAGCATGACTTAAGAGCAAGGTTTGTGCATATATGTATGAAGGGAAGACTGTTATAGAGACACAGAGGTCACCGAGAAGATTTTCAGAGAATAGTCGAAGAATAGAATAAACAGAAGGGTTTACCGAGTTACTATATGAGTTACTGAGGTATGCTATAAGCAAGGTAATCTTATTCTGAGCACATAGAATCTGCTATAACATTTCAGATGTAAAGTTGAAGATGTTTGTAATGATTTTATTGTAATATTATGGAGTTGAAAGAGAAACCTTTAATAGGGTAAAAGACTCTAACCAAGTCTATAAATTGTAAAGTCTCTAACAAGGTGCAGCATTCAGAATAAATGTTGTAAAATCCTTTAGCAAGGTAGATCTAATAGATCTTGTTATTCCTAATAGGGTAAGCTAGATCATAAATAGCTAAATGTAGCTCTAACCGAGAATCTTTATTATTGCAGTAGTGAAGTTGTGGGTGCCATCCCCACCGTAGTTTTTCTCTCTAACCAAGAGTTTCTACGTGACCAAAATATATGTGTTATGGAGTGAATCATGTATGATTGTTATCTGTTTGTTTTAACATTATTTTATGTTACTACACCATTTTGTTTATGCATAACAGTAAGGTTATTATTAAAGAAAGGTTTTGGAGTACTGATTCACCCCTCCTCTCTCAGTACATTAGCTTTCCATATTGGGCCTAACAATTGGTATCAGAGCGTGAATCTTGGAAAAGGGTTTAACTACCTAAAGAGAAAGATCTTATCAATGAAAGGCTATAAACAATCTCAGAGGATTGTGAATCTGCAAGAAGAGTTGGATCATGCAAATCAAGTGATTGCAGACATGCAAAGGCAAATGCAAAAATCTCTGAAAGTAAGAAGAAGATTATCTGATGACTTACAGGATTCTCAAGAGTTAGTGGAACAAATTGAGACATCATCTAAGAACAATATATCTAAAGAAACTGAAGAAATGATTGGAGTGTTGAAAGAAAAGAACAAAGCATTGGGTGATCAACTAAAAACAATGAAAAGAGAACATGAACATTTTAGTACACAGATGAATGAAAACCTAGATGCATTGAGGATAGTAGAGGATAAAGAAAGAGATCTACAAAGAGAGAAACAACAACTTGAAGTCTTAGTATCTGATCAGAATGATGAAATCATAAGGTTAACTGGGATTCAACAAAATATGACAGATCAACTAGGTTATGCACATCATGAAGCAATTCTAAAGAATGATGAAAATCAAGCATTGAAACTTGAAGTATCAAGGTTGACTGATGAAGTTGAAACAGAGAATAAATCCAAAGAAACATTGAAGAAGAGTTATGATGCATCAAAGATGTTGGATGAGCAACTGAATACAAGAAGACCCAACAAAGATGCAGAACTCGGTTACAAAGGAAAAGAATCAACTGAGAAAGGAATTCATACTACCGAGAGAGGAGAATCATCAAAGCAAGCTAGAAACAGGAATAACATCAAAAGGAAGAAGCCTATTTGCTACTACTATGGAAATCAAGGTCATACTGCCAACATATGCCAGATTAGAAAAGGTAAGCAACCAAATATCACTAAGTACAATGGATATTGTTACAATTGCAATAAATATGGTCACACATCTAATCAATGTAGGACAAAGTCTGTTAACAACTATCATAAGGCAAAATTCAAAGGGTTTTGTAGAAACTGCAATAGATATGGACATAGTACCGAGAAGTGCTAGTCTAAGCAAAAGAACTACATGCGGTGTCCACACCGAGCATACACTAGAGGTTACAGAACTTACAGAGATCCTTACCAACAATATGCAGCAGTACCATGGGATTACAATACAAGGATATGGTGCAAATGTTGTGGAAGATATGGACATATTAGTGCCAACTGTTTTATAAGGTTTGGAATGAACAACTGAAGATCATGGAGAAATCCTGGTATGTCATGTTTTCATTGTCACAAAGTTGGACATTTAGCTGGAGATTGCAGAGATCAACCTAGAAGAGACAGTGAAGAGATAAAAGAAAAATTTAAGATGATTTGGAAAAAGAAGGAAATCATGTCAGATGAAGAAAGCACCTTACCTACCAAGTTAGGTGCACCTATTCCAAATTAATTAGAAAAGGTATGAAGGGATTGCATTCTCTAAAGGTTAAATCATAACAGTTCCTATTCTATTATGTACAAAATTCAAAAATCTGCATAGTTAAGATGCATTTGTAAGTTTGAAATTCTATCAAAAGTACTTTACAGGAAGCCTGTCAAGTCGGTGTATACAGGAAGCCTGTCAAGTTGGTTAATGAAGGAAATTTGGTTACTCGGTTAAAATGAAAAAAGGGAGTAAATCGGTTAAAGGAGAACCGAGTGCATTTAGTGTTTTGACTGAACTCGCACGGAGCCCGATAAGGTATTTTGTACTTAAAGGTATTTTTGCGGTCATTTTCATTCACCAAGTTTTCAAGAGAGCAGAGCAGAGCGAATCAAGGCGATCAAACTTCATTCAGAGCAAATTTCAAGGTATTTACATCAAATCTATTCACACTGTTAAGCTAGTTACCGATCTTGTCAAATTGCTATTATCTACCGAGTGTGAAGCGTCAGTCGTTTGTAAACCGTCAAACCCTAAGGAAAGTTTGCTAAGTTTTTACCTAAAATCTTCAATGGCACCGAAGATCCAAGATCCCGTAGTTGTCAAGAATGTGGAGAAGCCCTCGCTAAAGTACTGTTTGACTCCTAAAGTCGCCTCTGAACCGAATGACAAAACTGCAGTTTCACTCATCCATGATTGAGTCTTGTTAGTCGAAGATGTTAGATCCTTCACCAAATGCCTTATTGAAGAACTTGGTCATGTTGAGATTAGTGACACATATGATGAACTTTGTACTGATGGCAAAATGGATAGCAAGTTCGAACATATCAAAATCAGGGGATTAATTGAAGCCCTAGCCTATCCCTATGTGTTCAAACCCTAGTGGGTTAAGTTTGTTTTAAGCAGAGTTCATGATGATTTTATGTGGCTGGAGGAGCAACCATTCAAAATCACCAAGGAAATCATTCATGTGATCATCGGGTATCCTATCTATGATCATGCAAGAGCACAGAAAATGATATCACAGAAGGAGCTAATCAGTCTAACTGGAGTAGAATCTGATTACCGAGGACTGAAATTGAACAATGTCACTGATGTGGAACTTAAATTTGCAATTAGAGTAATTGGTTACTGTTTCTTCCAATCAGGAAGGGAAAACAGTGTACCATGTGCCACAGTTGACTTAGCCTATAAAATAGTGAAAAAGGGAATCAAAGTAGATTTATGTGAAATGCTACTGAAGAACTTGCTTGAGAACCTGAACAGAATAAGGAAGCCAAAGAAGAACAACTCGGCAAATACATTGAAGTTGGTTCACTTCTTGTATGCATGTTTTTCTACTTTGAGAAGTTCTTTCCCTCAGTCGGCAAAGTAGTTTGGGAGCTACACCGACCTATCACCCATGAAATCAATGATTTTATCAAGAAACTGGGAGATAATTTTAATGATATCATGGATGACTATTTCAGCAAATTTCAAGAGAAGATGCACAACAGGTACCAGATTCCACCACAGTTGGTAGATAAATATAAGGATGACATATGTTTTGAGGTAGACACCGATTACTGTTATATGAATGCTGTTGAACCAAGGACTCAATATTTTCCACCAATGGGTTATGAGATTGACTATGATATAACACAACAACAAATTGATGCCTATCTATCATTGCCAAGGCATGCTACCAAACTAAGATATGGAACATATGAAGAGGTGAAGGAAAAAGTAAAAATGAGCATTGTAGTACCCAAGGCTACAAAAATGATAAAGGTTTTATCTAAGAAATTCGGAGAAGAATCCTCCTCTACACCTGTCAAAGGCACTCTTGCCATTACTGAAGAGGAATCAGAATCTCAAGAGGCAGCAATAACATTAAGTACCAAATTTCCTAAGGGTAAAGTTTTGAAAAAGAAGAAACAGGACATTTCAAAGGCCCTACCGACTCCACCAACACAGAGACCTAACACTAGAGCATCAAATGCATCATCGAGTAAGAAACAAAAGAGTGTTACTGCACCCAAGGTAACCAAGACCTAAAAGAAATCTACTCGAAGAATCATTTTGGCAAAAGAGTGTAATGATACAGAATCTGATGATGCAAACAAATTTCAGATTGTAAAAACCAAGAAGGTAAATATTCATAGTGTTGAAAATTTTTGTGCCAATCTTAAAGAATATGGTGGATTTGCAGGATTTAGATATGTCAAGTATGAGACTAGGAATAATGATGAGAAGCGACATATTGAAGAAGCTGTCATCTGCACACTTCTAAAGTTTCGGCTATTTCCATTAGAACTAGTAAAGTCACTTCCGAATGAATTATACTTACATATTGATAACAAATGGAAATATGCAATGGACTCAGAGAAACAAATAAGAGAAAGAAGTCTAGTCCATTTATTTCCTAATATGTCTATAGCAGAAATTAAGGAGCATTTGACAACATACAATTCTAAATTACTTGTCAAATAGAGAGCTTTAAAATTGATGAATGGGCTATACATTGATGTGGAAAATGAGACAAAAGCCAAGTGGCAAGAAATAGTCAAACTAAAGGATGTCGGTGAACAATCTCAAGTTTAAATTGTTGATGTCACCGAGCAAGATCCTGATGTCACCGAGCAAGGTCCTGATGCTACCAAGCAAGACCCAACTGACACTATTCAAATTGATGAAGATGTCATGGATGTAGAAGCACCGGAGTAGGAAATGATTGAAGGCACTACCTATGCAAAACTTGTATCTAGTGAATCCATCTTAGAACAAGTTCAGCCTTATCCGTCGGTCAAGCCACCTGTCTCCACCGAAGCTCCTAAGGATACAGAACAAGGCACTGAAGCTCACAAGTCTGAAGCAGCAGAAGATACAACTAAAGAGCAGACATCTCAAGCACCATCAAGCACTACAAATGTTATAGCTGAGACCCCTAGTACCGAGACACCCAAGGACAGTAGAACGGCTACAGGAACCGACCAAAGTGTTGCATCTACAGAGCAACCTACCGAGGGTCAACAAGCCTCACAAGCACTTGTCTTAGTACAACTAATCAAAGGTAAAGAGAAGAAGGTGAGGAAGCATAGTTTCAAAGTTGATTTAACTAAACCGATAGTGTTGCCCAATGTGGATATCTCAAAATTAAAAGGGCAAGCACTTATTGATTTCGGTGAACTATGCAAAGCAAAGGCCGAACAAGAAAAATAGTTGGCCATTCAAAAGAAGAATAAAGTACTACAAAAGGTAAAGACACCAGATATGCTACCTTCAGCAATAGTGTCAACCGATGCAGCCATCCACATTCAACTAGATGAAATCCTTACTCAAATAGAAACATCTGGAGTTGATGCATCTGAGTACTTGAGCAAGCTAAAAGATAAAGAGCTTACTGCAAAGATGATAGAAGAGGTACAAAAATCTCTCGCTATAGGAAAAGTAAAGCTTGTCAAATTCATTGCTGAGTTGTCCCCTCAACTCAAGCATATTCTTTATTTATTTCAGAAACTTTGTACATTTTCCTTATTCATTAAAGATATCAAGAATAAAACTGATGCAATTGAGAAAGAGATCACTGATCTCTCAACTAAGTTGACCACCGAGCCTAATTCAGTTCATAAGTTTTATACCAAGATTCAACAACTCATGGCTCAATAATTAGAACTCAGAAATGAAGAGCATAAGATCAGGATGGATATAATGACCCTCCAGACATTATTCCTTCCTCATCTCTCATCAGTTCAAGAGCAGATTAACCGAGCTACATGCCTATCAACTACACAAGAGGGAAGCACTCTTGATGGCTTAATATCACTATTGGCTTAATATCATGGACTCGGTTGAGGACATATTGGATCCATTCTGCTTCATCAAATAATGGAAAATGGATGAACTATGCAAAACCCTTGTCCTGCAGATTCTAATATTCTGGTTTAAGGTTCCCCAAGCTATCCACCAAATGTTTGTTGTACAGGGACAACATATCAGCACTACAATACTCCTCAAGATAACAATGGATGAATGCCTTGAGATCCTCGTTGGGAAAAATGTCATAGGGTACCGAAGAAAATACTCCTTTTGGATAATCTTCGATAGACTTGAAGGGGTGTTTCTTGAAAATAGATCTAGCCCTATCCTTAATCTCAACAACCAATGGGGTAGAAATTTTGGATGTGGATGCCATTTTTGAATTTAGGGTTTGAAAACGGATAGCTTCACAAAACAGATGAATACCTTTCGATTCAACTAGGTGCAAAAAATCTCTTTTGGATCGCTACAAGATTGATTTAGATTGCCAAATCTCATCTCTTCGCTGCACTACTCTTTTCTCTTGATCGCATTGTGAAAATAAACCTTTGAAATGCCTTTTTAACCTCTGAAAACCTAATTCTACGTTGTAATAAATGCTTCAACTGGTTACCTTGATTTTTATGAAATTGCTTATTGGAGCCTCAATTCTCCATCGGATCTTTCGGATAACATCTGCATACATGATTTAAATCTTTTGCAACCTACCAAAATCGGTTATAGATCATCAAAGAGGGGGTTCTATTAATCTGCATGTAAAACTCCCTCTAAGGCCAAAAAGCCCTAGTTACCGTATGAGGTTCCATCATTGGATTCAGGTGTGGATCCATTCTTCGCATACCAATATTTTCTTATGTTGATGATTCATTTACTTTTTCTTTGACTTTTTTACCCGATTTGCCTTTGTTGACTGGATCATTATTGTTGCTTCTGCAATACCTTGCAATGTGACTTGGCTTGTTGCATGCCTGTCAAACAACATTTCTCTACATAGGTTTGAAATTCATCTGATTTGGTCTCATCCTGCATTGGTTAGAGATATGTCCAAACATCCCACATGCAAAAAAATCTCTTATTTTAAAAGTTATTCATCATTCTACACATGTTTGACTTGTGACCAAAATTGTTGCATTTGAAACATTGTCCGGTAAAGGTAGGAACATTGTTCATCATGTTATTCATCATTCCATTATTCATCCTACTTTTGCATTGATTTTTCATATGACCAAATCTATTGCAAGTATAACATCTACCATTGAATTTATAAGTATTAGGCTGTCTTACGAGAGGATTCTTTCTCTTTGATGATTTGGCTTTGCATTGCTTTGTCCGAAATCGAAGGATTCTCCTTTCTCATATCCAATTCCTCTTGTGTCCTTTCCATGTCTCTAATTTTCTGGCATCTCATCAAACCTTGCTGAGCTAGCACTAAATTTGTCTTTATATTCATTTGCAGTAGCAAGTTCATCTCTTAAGGCAACAATCTGTCTTTCAAGTTCTTGTCTATCATTCCTTGATTTCATCAACTCAAGCTTCAATTGATCATTCTCATAGGTAAGTCTTTAGCATTCATCTGATATTTCTTTCAATGATTGAGTCAAAATTTCTTCATTCTTCTTCCGGTCTTAAATCTCCTTAGTCAGCTTCATCACAATGGATTGCATCTCATTCTTCAATACAACATTCTCTCTAGCAATCTTTTCACATTCATCAATTTTTCTTTGGTCTTCAATGCTTTGTTCTTGTTTCTCCTTCAGCTTGTCCATCAAATTTTTCCTCTTGTCTCTTGAAGTGTTGACTTGTTCTCTCAAATCCTTAATGAAGTCTTCAGCTGCATTCAAGTTTCTCTTTAAGGAAGTTATTTCATTTCTTTCCACATCAAGATCCTCAAGTGCCACGCAAAGTTGTCCCTGTAAACTGGAATCCATTGACTCAATCTCCTAGACCTTCCTCAAATGGTTAGGCTTCCTCAGATGAACTAGGCTCTGATACCAATTTTTGAAATCCATGAACACTAAGAGAGGGGGGGGGGTGGTGAATCAATATTCTAAAATTTTTAAACTTGTTATTCTGATTCTTTAACCACCGGATGCATAAGAAAAAAGGTAATTTGCAACAACACAAAACAAATAACCATGCAACCATAACACCAATATTTTTACGTGGAAACCCCAATGGGAAAAAATATAGTAGGATTTGAACCCACAATATTATTTCACTATGGCCAGTAGAAAAACAATATTACATAAGGGGAATGCACTTGAATTCAAGCACACTGCCTAGAGCTCATTGCTCAATCACAAAAACAAGGCAACAACCCAGAGGAATGCTCACTGCTTTATAGAAGTTACAAACTGATTACAATAAGTAGTGAACTAGAAAATAACATCTGATTATGCCAAAAATCAGTTCCGATTAAGTGCAAAATGATCCACTGTAACTGAGCACTGATAGTCTTAATCCAGGAATACTTTATCCAAGACATCCAAATAGCCAAAAATTCATACCGAATCAGATCAGTAGGTTGAGTTTCCATCAGTGACAACTCCTAAGAATCTAGAAGCATTAGGAACCACCAATCTCCACCGGAGCATCACCCGAACATCAAATGCCAAGAGATAGATCATATTAGATGATATAACTATTAAAACAACCTACTATGCCTATATAGGATTTTTTTTAAAATTCAAAATGGTTCCAAAATTGTAGCTAGCGATTTCATAGTCTAGATAACAATCTACTAAATTTAGTTGACTAGATAGGTAATATCCCTAAAAATGTAATTATTGTATCTACTAATTGTAAAGGGGAAAATTAGGTGACTTGGCAATTTGCAACATAGAAGGAGAAATCACCAAATCACCTATTTTCAGTTTGGGTGATAGGACATGTCTTTACATTCAAAAGAAGGGGAAAATCCCCTAGATTCAGTCACTAATCAGATTAGGGTTGACTATTAAGTAGATTGATTGAAATAGAATGTGGCTGAGCCTCTTTTGTAAGTTGAATAGTTGAATTAAGACTAAGTGCTGGAAATAAAGACAAATATGAGAAAACAGTGAGTTGTAAGTTCGGGATTTCATCATGCACCTGGATCTGAGATGTTTGAGATGATTCGGAGCTGCTCTGCAAAATCTGCCAAAAGTTGTAGGGACTGTGTGTTCCAACCAGGACGCCCACCCACTTGGTCCTCCATAATTTCTGATCGCCAAAAAGGGTTTTTCTATCTCTGCAAATAAAACTTAATTCCTGAAGAATAGTTACGCACCTTCTTTCTGCACACACAAGGAAAGGGAAATGTGTTGGGAATAGGGTTTTTCCTTTAGGTCAAACCCTAGTTTTGGAATTAACGAAGTGGTTGAAATAATGTAATTGAAAGGATTGAAAGTAGAAATCCTCCTCTTTGAGGGGATGCTGAATTGACTGAAAATGAAATGCTTATACCTCCTTGTGAAGTTTTGCTTGCCTTCACACAAAATTAGGACTTCATGAATTAGAATGATGATCTCCTCTTCAATGCTTGAAATCTTGACTCTATTGTTTCTCCAAAGCTTGAAGGAAGACTAAAAATGCTCAATTGATCTTGAATGCTTGAATATTTGATCTCTTGAATGTTTGATGATGAGTCATTTTTCCTATATATCCAAATGAGAGGGGAAATCCCTCTTATATAGATGCCTGTAGGAAAAATAAATTAATTTTTTGACATGAGCTGACATGGAGGGGGTTTTTCCACTTTAAATTTGAGATAGGCCAGGGGGTCCAAAATAGGTCCCCATTAAGGAGGAAAAGGGCGCCATTCCCTATTTTGGGGTAGGATCAAGGTGGCATGTGTTGTGCATTTTTAGCTAGATAGTGTTTTTGACATGTATAAGCATAATTAGGTCTTTGATCAAGCCAAGGGGCGCAAACACTAAGGTGAGAACCCAAATGTGATCAATAATTGCAAGGGGTGCAATTTAAGGATGCTACACTAATTTTAGGACATCATCAAATTACATCTCCGACTCCTTCACTACTTGATTTCTTATGTTTGGTGTTGATCTTTGAAGGCTCCATTTTGGTTCATTTTGGTTCTTCTTTTTAGTAATTTTATTTACATCTACTACAACTTTTTACAGACCTTCACAAAGTTGTAGATAGCTTAATAATTTAAGTGATTATATAAATATCAACTCTTATAGGTGATATCAAGGAATTTCTATTTTAAAAAAAATTGAGGCTCTATTTTGGTGTAGTTATTTTGAAAGTTCAATTGTACTTTTTATTAGTGTAGGATGACCTATGTGAAAATTATATTATTAATTTTGTGATCTAATTTTACATATGTAATATCAAGGCTAGTTCATTTTTTACCAAGTGAAATTTGTATTTGCACTAAGATCATAATTTTCTAAGAGGTGTGATGATTGAGTAATTTTGGGTGGTAATCTTATACATTGTATTCATTATTTTTGTTTTAATTTGATTCATTAGAGGATTCTATCATAGTGAGTAATGGGTTAAATTCAATTCATCATTTTGTTATCACCTTGAAAAAGGAGATCTATATGTATTGACAAGATGTAATCTTGAAGGCATACATCATGATTTCTATAGAAAATGGCTTGCTTGCTAGATTATACAACATAAAATAAAAACCAAAAAACTAGAAATTTACACCTTGTAAATAGAGATTGTCCAATGCTAGAAGCATTTTACGAGTATCTTGGATATATTTTTTTGTAAGGTCTATCGGACCTTGAGTATACTAGAAGAAAACATCCTTAGCAAGACTCAAGAGTCATATCCTCTCTATCTAGCTCGTCAAGAATTGCCTTTTTTTTATAATGATTTATTATTTGAAAAGCCATTGAGACTACCTAGCTGAATGATCAATAGACTATATCTTCTTTCTTTTGGAACATACTTTCCTTCTTCCAAATGGCAGATTGACTATTAGATCAATATTGGACATTAGAAGAGAGGAGTTGGAGAATGAATAAAAGCTAATTTTCCCCTATCTTGAATTTTTCAAGGATTACGACCCTAGTTTTAGGTGTATAACCACCATTACCAATGTATATTTTGGGTGGTACACCGTCATTCCTAGCATTACAATTATTTTTACGCTCACATCTCTTGACTAACCCTCTTCTATTTGGGAGGAGAACCATTAATACAATGAGGAGTGGACTTTTTATGATAACCACTAAAGGGTAATCTTTGATCTTATGACCCAAAGATTGACATTTGAAATAGGTGTTAAGAAAGTTGACATAAATAATATAACATGTGTTCTTCATTTGTTCAATATGCATTTCAACAATCTCCCTTAGGCCCTTGGAGGGATCGATTTTAATATAAACATTCTTTTACGAATGAGTTGAGAAAATCATTTGGCTTGACAAAAGTGACATTGCCTAGTTCAAGCTTGTTATTTTAGATAGAAAATTGTAGCATAAGAATAGGTATTCCAAGAAGCTCCATCCAAACATAGACACACGAAACTATCTCCTTTGAGATGAAAAGTCTCATATCCAGGGGGTGAAAATGAGTAAAGACGTATAGACAAACCAAAGATTTATAGCTTCTATGTGACTAGCTTGAGCAAAACAAAAAAGGAAAACCCCTTTGTAAAGTGTTTGGGAGCATCAAGGTGGACCCCAAGAAGGAGTCAAGTCTTGTCCATCCATTCTTTAAACATGCTTTTATGATGAACCCTCCCAACAAAATAATCAATTAAGATAAAATTTTCAAGACCATGACAACCACTATCAAACTCTCAAATGGAAGATAACCACATCTAGATATGTTTCAGAACTCATAGTTACATGAAAATACTTTGGAAACAAACTCCTTATGTTAGAGCTATCATCATGTGCTGTCAAAACTTCAACACCAACATTAACAATAGATTGATGAAGTTTAAGACCACTTTAAGATAAGCAATAACTTTAAGATCGATGGTGTTTACTTTCTGTATTGGTGACATTATTCCTGGGAATTAACATCCACTTTCTTCAATCTCAAAACAAAAGAGAGAAATGGGATGCACACATTATTTTTTCTTTCGTCCCAATGAATGATAGCTCTCCAACGACTATGCCCTACCGACATGGAGACACTAAAAATAATTACAGAATGTTACTAGAACTTTTTCATCCACTTAAAAATGTACATACTACGCACAAATTTCCAAATGGAGTTGGGTGGAAAAGAATAAGTCTTTCCTCTTGTGGGATTTAATCATGCCATGCTCCATCCCTTTGACTAACCCAACTCTAATATATATTTGTTTGAAAATTAGAAATCTGGTGTGATAAGCTTTGTATAGATTGTTAGTATGTGGATTTGGTAGTATATTTAAAAGTATTCTTTGTTTTATTTTTGCTGGAAAAATTAGGGCTTATCTTTTATATTAAAGTCAATTTAGTGACTCAATAAAACAAATCGGCATAGTTGGAAGTTAATTTCTTTGACGTAGTTTTAGGTTATTAAAATGTAAAGTTAAAGATCCCAATAAATTCACAAATCAACATATTATTTTATTTTCTTTTATTTTATTTGCAGTCATGGTTTGACTATTTTTTCATTGTGTTTGCTCACCATTTTTAATTTAACATTATATCAAAGCACATTGATATGTTTAAAGAGAAAGAAGAAACCAAAAAGTGTTAAAATTTGTTGATGCATTTTGATTTTCATTAAGTTGTAGATTTTTTTCATAGCATAATATCAACAATTTATTCGATTTTTAATTAAATTTAAAAATTCAAAATATTTTGGATAGTTGGTGAAGAGTGTAATATGAAAACCAAAAAATATTTTGAAGAGATGTTTAGAAAACGAGTAGTTTGAATAGGAAGATTGGCATATTTGATTATTAAGTTTAAATGTTAAATGTTTAAAACTGTAAGGTACCAACCATTATTTGAAGTTTTTAGAGTCAATGGTGTCAAAGGGCATTTAAAATTTTATCTTGGTTGAAGGGAAAAAGAATTAGAGCTAATGAAAGCACAATAAATGTGAGGTTGTGGAGAAATAGAAGAAAGGGTTTGATTTAGTATCCTAAATCTATAGATTGCTATCATTCAAATGCCATTTTCATAAGTCAAAATGTGAGGATATGCAAGGAAGAATGAGTTTTTAGATAAACAATTTTGTGATTGTTGTTATCCTTTGGATATATGATTTGTATGGTTTCCTCTCATGTTTTGTGGAAGGAATATTTTATCATGCTACTTTATGTTTGTACCTTGAGGTCATTTGCACTACATTTGACAAAAGTTTAATATCTTTGCAAACTCACATGCTACTTCTATTGGGTAAAGTGTTAAGGATATTATTGGAGGTTGGAGGCAATGGTGGTAGAGGACATCTATCATCTCAAGTTAGCTTCTCACTCATAGATGATATACAACATGAGAAGCAATGGTTAGTCTTGTTTTCAGTTTTTCCCTTCATGGAGCAATGGTGATATAGTAGTTTTTTGGTCTGCAAATGATTGAGTTTGCCTCAATCTACATATATGGTGAGTACTACCTATGGATCGTTGAGTTTGTCTTGGTTCATAGTTTTGCAGATGTGTTATTCTGGATGATTGAGCTAGTCTCTATTCACAGTTGATTGGTGGTTGTATTAATGTGAATATTATAGTTTGTCTGAGTTCACATGAGGAGTGGTATGCTTGTGGATAATTGAGTGTGCCTCAATTCCTAGTTACCACTATATAATCAGGACACTTGCATGGACACGAATCATTTGGGGTGTTCCATGGAGACTTATGCATTTTCTAGTTGGGTTGCTATAGTTAGTCCATGTTGTTAATCTTTTTTCTCTTTTTGGTAATGTAAACCTTAAGGAAGAGTTGGAAAAATTAAGATTTACATTTTATAATAAAGTCACCTTAATGACTTGGTGTTATATTTAATTAATAATTATTTGAAAGCTATGTCGCAAGAATATTTTGACTATATGAACCACTAAGATGTGAAGTTGAAGATGCCAATAAATTCACAAATCAACATATTATATTATTTTATATGATTTTATTTGGAAGCATAACTAAATTAATTTTTTATTTATTTTTAATTACTCTAATTATATCTTATACAAATTGTATATATTTTTAAAATATATCATACACACATAAATTTCACATTTCTCTAGCAATCCTTTAATAGAACTACCCATGGTAAACAGTAATAACTAAATAAATAAATAAAAAGATTAGCCACATATGAGGCTTTTTTCAATGTAAACAATGGCCTGCGTAAGCTGTATAATTGATGTATTGAATTCTTTTCAGTTGGTGTCCAAAATATCCATTGTTGTCAAAGTATGTGATGATCCATTTAGGTCTCGTTGAATAAAAAAATTTGGAAAATGATGTGCGTTGATAATGGCATTCAAGTTTTAGTGCTATGGCCCGCAACGCAATGCATTGGTCTCCCAATACTAATGTGGGCAATTTGATCTTCACAGAATTTTATGTCGTTTGGCTTCCTCTAAATACCCATGCAACCATCTAATTCAAGCATTGCAGCGAAGATTGAGAGAAAAATGCTCATTCCTTTCAGAAGCCGTAGTTTGGCACGATCCAATGAGCATTTTTTTCACTATTTGATTTTTTTTCACTACCTGATAATATAAGTGCTATAGCACCGTGCCAAGCTGCGTGCATCTGAAAGTGGTTTGTTAAGACATGCATGTTCAACAGCGGTTCGAAGGAGTTGCTTTTTGCTTTTGGATTTATGTTTTTTGTTCATAATAAAACTGCATATCTATTGAGTAAAAAACAGGTTTAGTTTTTAGTTTTTATGTTTGTGTGTAGCAGATCAATTGTCTATTATCTGTACTCTAAGGTATACATTTGATTTTTTTATATGTAGAAATAATAGTTTATTTTTCCAAGTTGTGTATTAAAGTTATTTCTGGTATAATGTTTGTGTTTATTTAAATTATAATTATTCATTTGGTATCAAAGTTGGTTGTAAAAATTTTTGTTGTAAACATTGTTTTATTTTAAAATATAGTTATCATTATTTCAAGATATTTGGTACTTAGTCATACACAAAACCTGCAGATTGGAATGCATTAAATACATTGATGTCAAATCAATGAAATCCATTGAGAAATTCGAAAGGAGGACAGCAAAACTCTATTCACTATTCAATATGCATTGGATGCTTCAAGGCATAACAAAATCAAACGAGCCATGGGAGACTCTACAAAGTTATACCAAGGGACATACAGAATTATACTGGTAAGATTTCAAAATTTTTGAAAAAATATTAAAAATTTAGGAATGAAAGAAGTGGAGTCCACTCAAGAATTTATTACTAGGGCTCAAAGTATTCTGAATTAACTTATGAATCAAGAGAAAGTTGTAACAAAATAGAAAATTTTAGAAAAAATTCTTAGATCTCTTCCTCTTAGGCTAGATATACTGATGATGGTTATTGAAGAAAGTAAATATCTAACCACTTTTAAAGTTGCAGAGTTGATAAATATCTAACCACTTTTAAAGTTGCAGAGTTGATAGGTTATTTACAATTTCATGAGGATCATATCCATCGTTCTATAGAAAGTATGGTGCAAGTTTTCCATTTTATGTAAGAGTTGAATAAATGTCTAAAACTTCATCTCATACAAATAAATCTCAAAGTGAGTCTTGTACTAATAACAGAGGACAAGGTAGAGGAAGAGAAAGAGGAACAAGGTGTATGGATCATGACAGTATCTAATGCAGATATTGTGAATGGTATGGACACTATGAATTTGATTGCCAAGAAAAGAAATCCGACTTGAATAATTCAAGAGCCAATTATATTGAAGAGTCGTATGAAGATGCAAAGCACTTCGCATGTAATTTGATGAAAGAATACCAAAAGAATCTCTAACTCTTGGATAAAATCTACTCAAATCACATGACAGGTAAATCTAATCTCTTTGTCAAATTAAATGATTCAGTACGAATTCAAGTTAAATTTGGTGATGATAAAGAGGTTGATGTAATGAAAAAAGGTGCCATTGAAATCAAGAATAAGCAAAGAGAAACTACTCATATTCATGATACTTTGCTTGCATGCGAAAATTAAACCACACTCTTTTAAGTATTTACCTTGTAACAAAAAAAATATAAAGTAGTGTTTGAAGATAATTAATTGTTGTACCAAAATCACGTATGAAAAAAAATAGATAGTTTCCTCTCACTTTTGTTTCTAGTAAGTTGTATAAACTGAAAACAACCATAAATGGTTCATGGTTAAGGTGTCAATGTCATGATCATCTTAATTTGCAAAGATTAATTGTTTCACAATAGGAACATAGAGAATTGGTTTCCTACAATTTAGGGTAAATAAGAAGTTTGTTCAGGGTGTGTACATGGCATGCATCATCGAGATATTTTTTTTGGTGAACAAATCATGGAAGGAAAAATATCCTCTAGAACTTGTGCATGCTAATATTTGTGGAGACATGAAAAAGTAATAATTGAGGTACTTTAACCTATTTATTTTTTAGTTTTATTTAAGATTTTGTCTCATTACACTTGAATTTTGTTTTTAAATATAAGTTTGATACTTTTGCATGCTTTGAGATTTTAAGACTATAGCTGAAAATAAAAGTGAGTAGTGTCTCAAAATACTCTAAAGAAATAGAGGGGGAGAACTTATTTCCAAAGTGTTTTCTGATTTTGGCATCAATATTGATGTAAAGAAACAACTTACTACCACATATATACCCCAACAAATTGTACCATGATGAAAATGGAACAAAGTATGATGTAAATAAAAAATCTTCCAAATAGTTATTGAGGATAAATAGTTCCCAAAATAGAATATATTTTGAATCAAAATCCCATAAAAGTAGTTCAAAAAATCACTCAAAAGAATCCTGCAGTTGTCATAAGCTTTCAGCAGCTCATCTTCAAGTATTTGGATTTATAGCATATGTTCTAGTTTAGAGGCAAAAGAAGTTGGATGCAAAATATCAACTTTGTATCTTTGTGGGATATTCTAATGCAACTTAAGGATATAGATTCTATAATCTCAACACAAAGCAATGAATTTTTAGTTAGGATGTGATTTTTTATGATGGGGGAGTATGACAATGGAAAGATGGTGTACAAAAAAATACATCAATAGTAATGTACATGGAAGATAATAGTGTTCCTCCCCCCACAAGCTTAAGTGGAAGTTCAAGTTCATGCTCTAGTCCTTCAAGCTAACCAGGTTCTTCTAATAACACAAATTCAGGTGATAAGTCACCTCTAACATCAACTCCAAGAAAGGTATGGATTTTAGTTGAGATTTATTAGAGGAGTTTAAATATAAATCTAGTTGTTAATTTTTCTTTACTTAGTAAAATTTAAGTTGAACCCTTAGTGTATGAAGAAGTAGTAAAAGTACTAGTATGAGTTGATGTTATGAATGATGAGATGAATGACATCCATACCTAGGAAATTGTGTAACTTCCCAAAGATAAGCATATGATTGATGCCAAATGGATTTTCAAGGTCAAATATTATAAAGATGGTTCATTATAATAGCATAAGACAATCTTAGTCACCAATATATTTGCACAAACACCTATAGTGGATTATTCATTAACTTTTTCTCCAATGGCTAAACTTGATCAAGAATCATGTGTTTCATGTGAAAACAAAACACATAGAGATCCAGCACCGTTATGTTTGTGATTTGGTACAAGATGAGCTAGTGGGATTACAGTTTTATCCTCCATCTAAACAAGTTGTTGATATCTTCAGCAAAGCTCTTCCTAATGACTAGTTTTGTAGCTTTCAAACATTGATTAGGTCTCACGATGTTTCATTTAGATAGAGATTGAAGACAGAATTGATTTTTTATTTTTTATTTATGGTTTTTTCATAATAAAACTGCATATCTATGAAATAAAGCACAACTATAGTGTTTTTTTTTTTTAATTTGGATAAAAGACAAAGTCTGAATAATATTTAAAATCATATAAAACTTAAATAAGTATATAATTTGAATATTCTAAGTATCTGAATCAGACAACCACCTAAGTGGACAACTAACCACTCGCCGTAAAACCAAAGTTCAGAATAGCATATTACAAAAGCCCACCAAAAAAACCATTTCTGCTTGTGTATATTTGATTAATTGTCTTTAACAGATAGTTTGATGTTATCGTATTATCTCTCAATTGATATATACATTCAGTTCTTCATATGCAGAAAAGCTAATCTTTCTTTTCAGCTGTTATGAATGCTATTTTTCTTTGGTATAATGTGAGTGTTGTTTTATATTATAATCTTTCAGGTTGCAACATGTTTAGGCTTTCCTCAAATAAGATTTTTAGCGTCAAACGTTTCGGATCTCTCTCTTTTTTACTGGATCTAAGGAAATGCAACCTTTGAACCGAGCATAACGGGCACAGATTGCTTTGATTGAACTAGCACACATAGCAGATGGTTTTGGTTTATACCATATATGTTTTATATTTTTCATTTCCAAGAGATCTATTAAATCCTCATAAAAGTTATTATGCCAAGAGGTGTTGTAGAGGGATAAATTCATCTGCAAACAAAAAAAACTTAATGATAAATTTGACCTGCAGATTTGCGGTGGAAGGTGGCGATAGAATATGAAAGAGCACCGACAATGCAATTGAGGAGACTCCATTTCCCCGACGTGATCAAACCAAAGACATTACAAGAAAACGGATGACATATGGAATTAAAGGAGCTTGAACAACAATTATTATTTATAGTGATTTATGCCAGTTTGTTTGCATCTTGCAATAATAATTCAGCTGATCGTTTCTGTAATCTTTGTTAGTTGTTTTTAAGAATCTGGAATAATTTCCTGTAGACCTGTGCTTCATGTTAGGACAATTCAAACTGAATTGATTATGTGCTACAACTCTTTTAGTTGGAAACAATAACTACTGTTCCTCAAGCTGTCAAGAGTCCATCAACCTGTCCATCTTCGTCAGTTTGCTGTCTTGAACATTTCAGAGACCGCCATGGAGGACAATAGCTTGGAAAGAATCTGTGAGTACGATTCTTTATTGCTGGTCGATGCCTCCATAGTTTGCATACATGTCTACGAGTGTCGTTGCTTTCATTCTTGAGAAATTCCTCTTATCTTTTTTACTTGACGAATGATCATACATTATACTTTTATTGCAGGAGGGGGATAAACTTGATCGTCACCTTCAGGAGCAAGTTTACAGGTGAAACGTGAAGGTAGACTTACGCTTCATCAGTGCATATTATGATGTTTCTTTATTTTAAGTACAGCAATTATGCAGTATGATGTTTCTTTATTTTAAGAATTAAGACAGCAGAAAATACACAAAAAAGAAGAGCGAGAATCACGTCTCGCTGATGAACATTGAATGATTTATCATTTGGCAATGCCGCTTTTTCAGCTACCATCTTTCATTAGTTTTTTTTTGATACAATACAACTGTAAATGAATAATAGGGTAAGATAGGAATTATTTAGAAACGATGATAACGAAATCATGTCTTCATCAATGAATTTTATTAGCTCATGTACACAGTTGGCACAGGAGATCACAGAATTATAAATTTAAATTATAATTTCACTCTGTCCAAGCTCTTTGCCCTCAATAATTTAAAAAACTGTTAAGAAAGTTATTAAATAATTACACTAAAGGTATAGGACGTCAAAGATAAAATCATTCACTACTTCATCAAAGAAGTCTTGACAAAATTGTGAGGGATTGAGGAGAAGCGAAAGCAGATCTTCCTGCATCGCTCTTTTGCACTACGGCTCTTGTATGCCTGTTCATGCAAGGGCAAACTCTTAAAATTTAATATGCTTTTGTGTGTTGTGTTTTTGGACGGGTTTATTTTACAGTTATTCAGTTTTCTGCGTATTTTTATTGGTTGTTTCCTGTGGTCTTTTGGCCTAGGGGTAGAACTGAGAAGCAATGCTATTCAAAGTTGGTTGAATGTGAACAAAAGGATGGCTGTGGTCCAATATATTGTGTTTTGATGCATACGATAATAGGCTAGCAGATTCTGAACGCATCGGTTCATCTAAGGAAATTAAATTTCAAAAATGTTGGGTTCGATTATGGTCAATTTAGTATAAGGTTGAAGATGGATTGTTTTTTGGGTCAGCCTTAAACCAACATATTAAGTCCAAAGAATGTTAACATTTTTAAATTTAGAAATCAAACAACCTATTTTTTTTCCTTTTGTTGGATTTTTTTTTGGCATTTGTTAATATTTCCCGTTATCCGCACAAAATTTCTTCAATTAATGTTATCAGACCAGCCATCATCCCTTCGTTTTGTCAGTGAATGGCACATTTTTCATTTTGTCTAGCGATCGTTCATGTGGTTGTTTGCTCGCTTGGTTGTTGTGTGCTCTCAATATTTGTTGTGTGGCCTACAACATCTCCCTCGTCATGGCCAATTGATACCATGTAGTATTGCATTTTCATTACCGTCTGCCCACTTTCTTTTAAGATTCAATGGCATCTATTTCGTATCATGAGTTTGTGCTTGGAAATTCCGATGAAGGGAATGACTAGGCTAAAGAAGTCACAAAAATTTCGTATTTATGCAAGCAGTAGAAATGATAGGAATTAATCCTTATGAAATCGGAATCAATAGCCGAAGAGTTGTTTTGTAATGGTAGAGTGATCCAAGCTCAAACTCCCACACCCACAAAAACTATTTCAACAAAAAATATAGCATTCATAGATGTTAGAGACAATGGATGGGAGTGCAGTTTCATTTGATTCCCTTTTTAATCCATCTCTTGCAGACAAGAAGCAGCCAGAGAAACGCAAAGAGACAATTAAACACAGTGGGGATATGGCAACTAAATGAACTGATGAGGCAAAACATCAAATGGCAGAGATTAGGAAAAGGGAACGTACAAGGTGGGGAAAGGGTGGATTGATTGAAGAGAGGTTTGTAAATGGGGAAGGTGGAGAGTCTAAAAATAATCAGAGAAAGAGGCAGAGGAAGCAAATGTAAAGCAATGGACATTTGGAAGTGGTTGGAAGAAAAATAACGGGCTGCAAATGGAGACATCTCTGCTTCAATGAAGCTATCTAATCCCATCAAGGAAGAATGCTTGCCAGCGTCAGCTATGTCTCAGGAAGAGGTATTCTTTGCTAATCCTGTCAAGAATGAGAGATTGGTATATATAAGTACATCAGAAGAAAGAATGATTGACAGTTTCAAGTACATCACAGGCGAAGGTGTTGCTTAGGGACACTAGATTATATCATATTCAAAAACAAATAGCACATTCTTTCTAATATTAAGTCTGCGCACTATTCTTTTAATCAGTTCACCAGGCATGACAACATAATATCTCATATTTTTGGAATTTCCACACGGACCATGATTTAGGAAAGAAAATTCAGATTCGAAGATACGTGATGAAATTAAAGTAGGATAGAATGAGAATTATAGGTTTAAAACTTTATTTTGAGTTTAGTAGTTGCATTAATGCTTAATAGATGGATTAATTTTTATTATGTGTATGTGTATGTGTATGTGTATGTGTACATGCACACACACACATATATATATATATCTGTGTCTGTGTGTATGTATGTATGTGTGTATATATATGTGTGTGTATATATAAACATATATGTATACATATGTGTATATATACATATACATATGTGTATGTATGTATGTATATATGTATGTATATACACACACATACACATAATCAAAATCTATCCATCTATTAATACATTAATGGAAGTACTAAACTCAAAATAAAGTTTTAAAACTATAATTCTCATTCTATCCTACTTTAATTTCATCATGAATGTATATATATATGTATACATATATGTATATAATTACACACACACACACACACACACACACACACACACACACACACACACACACACACACACACACATACATATACATACATAATTAAAATTTATCCATCTATTAATACATTAATGGAAGTACTAAACTCAAATTAAAGTTTTAAACCTATAATTCTCATTCTATCCTACTTTAATTTCATCATGAATGTATACACACACACACACACACATATATATGTATGTATATATGTATATATATGTATATATGTATATATATGTATATATATATATACATATATATACATATATACATACACACACACACACACGCGTGCTAAGATAGGACACAGTCTGGTTTCGAGTATACCACACCCTGTATAAGACCCATGATAGTAGAGACAAGGATAAATGATTTTGAGGCTGATTGATATGACAATTTTGATCAGTTTGAATGTCTAGTTTGATTGAAAAAGTTCATCTGTTAATGCGTGATTTGCAGTAAAGCATAGTGTTGGATTGCGTGTCATTGGAGGAATGCTCAGTGATTTGTCTTATGCACAAAAGGGATATATTTTTTTGCAAAATGCTTTTCGAGTTTTTATAATTTTTTTTGTGTTCATTTTTTTTTCAGGACTTTATATGACTTTTTAGGGATTTTTTCAGGACATTATTTGATTTTTATGATTTTTTCAGGACATTATTTGATGCTTAGGGATTTTTTTCAGGACATTTTTCATTTTTTTTGGACTATTGCAGGACATTTTTCAATTTTTTTTGGATTATTTCAGGACATTTTTCAATTTTTTTTTTTTTGGATTATTTCAGGATATTATTTGATTTCTTTTTTTTTGGATTATTTCAAGATATTATTTGATTTTTTTAATGATTTTGCCCCCAGTGTCTAGCAAGGCAAGGAAAATGACAGGTGAATAAGTAGGCTTTCTGAAATGTTGGTGAATAGAGGGAAGACAAAGGCCTTTTATTATGGAGACAATATGGATGCAATTTTAAAGGGCTATTGCGTGATGGGACAAGAGACTGGATATGACAATGTAAAGCAGGAACATGGCATGAGGGACATGTCAAGAGGTTTTTGAAACTATGTTTAAATTTTGCGTCCTTATGTCAGATCAAGATCAAGGGACAAAAAAAGAGTGTATGGATAGTGATAAGATATGGATAGGATAAGCAAGACCAAGAATAGGCTAAGGGACATGGACTGAAGATCGGGATAGGTTAAGGGATAGTGGCAGAAAGTTGCAATAAGCTAGGGAATATGGATGAAAGGTTATAATAAGCAAATGGATAAAGACCAAAAGCTATGATGGACTAAAAGCTGCAAACAAGATGCATGATGCTCATGAAGATCATCGGCCTTGTCAAGATCAAAAGGTGGAAAGGGAAACTGTACATGAGGGACAATAGGAAAATGGAGGGTAATGACAGGGGTTCGATAGGATAGTGAAGGGCAATAAGATATGAAGGAGGAAACTTGCCCCCAAGTGTGGTGTGCAAGAACTTCATAGACTACGCACGATGCCTGTTTGCTAGGTTTTCATCACGGTACTTTCCCAAGGTGCCTGTTTGCCAGGTTTTCACTAGTGGACGAATTATTTTTTCTTTACTTTTTTTTTTTCTTTTTTTTTTCACTTTTTTTTTTTTTTTGGATATTTTTCAATAAAAGATGGACACATGATAGGGGATGGAAGAAGGACTTAAACATCTTTTTTTTTGGATAGTAACCTTGAAATAAATGGACCATGACCTTTAAAAGTATGCTCAAAGACGTTGGTAGGATAAGGACGTGGAAAATGAGATGAAACTAAGGCAAGGATTTATGCAAACGATGGGATCAACGGGATCGAAGGATGGAAAATATGCATTGGATAATGGATAGGGTATTGGAAGAATTGGGCTTCAGTGGATGGAAATGAAGGCAAGATCAACATTGGCACACACCTTGAGGGGTGATGGACTGATGGAGGAAAAGTGGGTTTTGGATATGTAGATTTTGACAAAGGAAAGGCTATGGATTTTGGGACATAAGGGCCCAAAATGGATGAAGAAGGTGATGGAGGAATAGACTTGGAAGGTTTGGATGGAGGAATAGCAATTTTAGATGCCAATTTTGATGTTTCTTTAGGCTTTTGTGCTTCAAGGAGCCCCTTAGGGATCCACATGGTTTTTGATTTTTCATGCTTTTGTGGTTCCTTGGAGTGCATTGCTTGCACAAGGGATTTAGGAACCCATATAGATTTTAACTTTTGTTTTTTAGCAATGGGCCTTTGTGACCTTTTGGATTTTTCCTTTTCTTTATAGATCATATTGTTCTTTGTTTTGACATGTCGATTATATTGGACATGTTGATCCTTGAATACATGTGGATTGCTAGACTTATGACATTTACACTTGGCATCCAAATTGCTTGGAGGAGGAAAGGAATGCATGGATGGATATGAATGAAATGGACTTCTTTTGGATTCATGAAATTTACTCAAGGATGTGTGCCTTTGCTGACCTTGCATAAAGGACGAAGGGATATAAGGAACTAAGATGGATGGAAAGTATGATGGGAAAGGGATAGGTTTGGACTTTGAAGGGATGTTGGATTTATTAGGGGTACCAGCATCTTGAGAGTGAGTTGTGTAGACATGACCCTTAACATTTTCTTTCACATGAAGGGATTCTTGCTTATGGAGATCTACCCCTTTGCCTTTATGAATATCTTGACTTGTAGGATACTCTTTTCTTTGGGAAGAATACGCGAGTCCATTATGAGGTGGATATGATATGAGAGAAATAATGAAATCTTGAAGTGGATTGGATCTCACCAAAGTGGAAGAACCCATTATGCATGTCGAGGGTTCATGAACATCTTGCACTGACACGTTATAATCATGAAGGGGATTAGGATCATGAGCGGGACTAGGATTGTGTAGTGGACATGGTTCAATGATAGGCTCTTCAAGAGATGGAATGGGAAAAATAATGGGATCATCAAAAGAAATGCGATCTTGGAGTGGATATGCTGGATTAGGACATGGAGATGGAGGAACAAGAGGATCTTGGGGAGGATTTAAAGGAATGATTTGATCTTGACAAGGAGGAAGATCATTAGAATCCTCTTTAAAGGTGCTTTTCTCCTGACTTTCAATGGGATCATCGGAAAAGGATGGAAGGGATATCTTGATCTTTCTTAGGAAGTGGAATGTCAATGGGATTTGAAAGGATATTGTGTTCATGAAATAGAAGGGGATCGTTCGGGGTTGGATGGACTGGGATATCTTGATCTTGCTCAGGGAATGGAGTGTCAATAGGACTTTGGATAGGATGGACAAGAATAGGGGAATCATCATGAGTTCCTGGGAAGATGAGATCCTGGTCAACAATTGGATGGGATGATAAGGTTTCAGGATCTTGATCTTGATCTTTTTTAAAACGCGTTTCTTTATGCTCTAAATTATCCTCTTGACATGAGGTTGGACTTTGGATATGCATGGGGGATTCTAACAAGGGATCAATGGTTTGGCATGATGGAAATGCACTTTAAACATTTGTGATGGATTCTGGCAAGGAATCAATGCTTGAACATGAGGAAGAGGGACTTCGAATGGGGTCCTCTAAAACCGGTAATGGCAATAAAGTGCATGGATGCATTGGGTCTAGTATTTCTGAAACATGACAAGGATGTGCATCATAAATTGGATTATCTTGGCAATCAATTATGGATAGCTCTTGGATAATTGCATCTTTGGGTGTATTATTGGATGAGGACAATATGGAAGGTTCTTGTGAAACTTCTAAAAGTGTAGGGATAGATGCCACTAGAGAGTCAATTTGTTTGTGGGGGGATGAGGCATTGCTAGACATAAGTGTATTATCTTGATCTTCTTCAAAGAACTCACTTGGTAATTTCCTTAAGAGCATTGCAATAAAGCCACCTTTCTTTTGAGGTTTTGACATAGTTATATTTGGAATTTGAACTTGTTTGGCAAGGAGTTGGTTCTGGTCTGATTTTATGTTTTGATATTGGTCTTGGCTCAATTGTTCTGACATGTTTGAAACTTGGGTTGGTGTGTGCTGCAACCTTTGTTTTTGAATGTTTGGTTGTGGTTGTTGACATTGATATTCCACCATTGGTTGAACCATTTGTTGACATTGTATAGTTGGTTGGACATATTGTTGAAATTGGACCATTGGTTGGACCATTGGTT
Organism: Cryptomeria japonica; assembly: GCF_030272615.1. Classification (NCBI taxonomy): domain Eukaryota; kingdom Viridiplantae; phylum Streptophyta; class Pinopsida; order Cupressales; family Cupressaceae; genus Cryptomeria; species Cryptomeria japonica. Next base: position 24,839,697 of record NC_081413.1, on the reverse strand, counting down.
GTATTGGTTGAAAATCTGATTGATAGTAAACACCTTCTTGTTCTTGTTGTGGAGGCACATAATGTTGAAATTGATGTTGTCTCCTTTCTTGAAATTGTTTCATCATCTCTATTTGGGAGAGGAGAGCTGGAATGTCTGATCGTTCAAGAAGAGATCTTACATCAATTGGCTCAATCTTTGGATTTCGATCTGGAAATTTTTGAAACATTTTGGACATTTGTGATCTATTCTTCTCAATGTTTTTCACTCTTTGTTCCAATATCTCCTCTTCTTGAGGTAGTTTCTCCTCTAGTTTTTGTATTTGGAGACTTGTTTCATCATAAAAAGTTTGATCAATGTTGCTTTGTTGTTGGGTTGGATAGAATTGTGATTGCATTGTCGGTTGATATGTCAAACTTTGTTGCATCATTGGTGCTAGGAACCTTGGTTCAATAGACATGTCACTATGCAATGTTTTTGGGATTTTGGATTTTAAAAGGATGATGTATGATATGCAACTAAATGCAACCTAAATAGATGAAAATGTAATCTATGGCAAGAATGCAACCTATGTTTTGTTGTTTTTCAAGATTTTGACAAACTCATGAATGCATTTCTAAAAATGAGACCCTTAGGAGATGGAAATGATGTCTAGACCTCAAAGGACAAAAGGACCAAGTGACAAAAGGACAAAATGACAATGTATCCCCTATATGCTTGGATACTAAGCAAGGTTTGACCAAATGACATTGATAAAAAAAAGTCAAAAGTTTGATAAGGTCTAGACGTCCTCACAATAACTTAGGGTTTATCAAAGATTTGGATTATTCAAGTATGACAAAACCTAGTTTTGACACTATATGCAAAGGGACAATTACTATGCAAATAACCCTAATATGATATGATAATGACCTAAACTTAATGAAGAGACCTAGGGTATGCAAATATGAATGTATGAAAATGGTATTACTCTAATGCAAGAGGACACATGCAAATGGATGACCCTTATTGATATGCAAAGGAGTATGACCTAGGTGAAACCTAACCTTGGTAGTTGACAATGACTTTGCAAAATGCAAACCTAAGATGAACCCAAATCTAAGTGACATGAATGTTGAGACAAGATTTTGAAAAATGTTTGACAACCATGTTTGAAGGTGTTTTGAACTTTGTTGGATGAAATGTTCTTGTGTTTAACCTTGTTTTGAATCAATTTGTCTTGTTTTTGAAATGAGATGCAATTCAACTTTTGACAAGCAAAGAAGACCAGATATTTTAACATAGACTCAAGACAATCATGCTCATTCACACATTTCTTATGGTAGGCAAGGACATTAGGTAATTGAGAGGTAGACTCGTTATGGGATTCATGGAGAATACATAGATGCTTGACCCCATGGGCTCCCCTCCATGACACTCACTTCTCAGGGCAGCCAAACATCAGTCCCAATGGAAATCTCCCCATGGCGAACTTAGTATCTCTTCCTAGTATCCGAACTTGTCTTTCTCAAGCAACTAGAAGGATTTTTGGCCTCTAAATACAAGGTGTTTAGTAATGATTTCTATTAAGCGTTACTCCTTGGTGTCACACAAGCATGATTGAGACATTAAGCCCACCAAGATACCAAACAAATGTAGTCAGGCAAGCACGATTTAGACCGTGAGGTCCTACTTAGATGTTGATATGAGAAAGAGTTCAAGGATCATCACTTCCCAAGTAACTGCAATTCCCACATAACCCTTCCTTCAAAGCTTTCACCCATCAGGTATTTGTTTATAGTGAGTTAGTATGCCAAGGTATTCTAGCCATACTCAGTTTGGGTCATTCCCTTATCACGATTGTCACTTGCTTGCAAAAGCAAATGGTCAGGAAGGCAGGCCCTCTAAAGGTGACACACAATAAAAAACATGAGCATGGTATCGAAGGTCTATATTTCTGATCACCGTAAGAAGGATCAGAGGATATTCTCCTACTGCAATGTCAAACTCAACAATCAAAGAAAACATACATTCATTCCATCCTATTTAGAAATCATACTAGGTGCCTAAATATTAATTACAAACACAAAGTTTAGTTGTAGTCCAAGGCAACCTGCAAAACCCAAGTCAAAAGTTTGATATGTTTAGTCTTTGACTATCGAACTTGCATAAAATGTGTTAGTAGTTTGATTTGTTGTCTTTGCCATGCATATGCCAAGGTGCTGCACAGAGAATCAGTACCAAAAACCAAAAAAGAAGAAACAAAATGCAAAACAAAACAATTTGCAGGTGAAAAACACTGCCTTTTACCTCTGTTTCTGGCCCTACACAGGCCCAGAATGTCTCACACAGGTGCAGAATGATTGACACAGGTGCAGATTGTCCTTGACACAGGCGCAAAATGCTTGACACAGGAACAAATTGTCTCACACAGGTGCATAAGTTCTTAGAAAACCCTGCATTACCCTATTTCTTAGGTTTTTAACCCGCAAATCAACTTAAAAGCACTCAAAAGCATGGTTAGGGGGTTAGTTCACGTTGGGTTCACCAATTAATGTATGATAGAAATTTAGAAATCATCAAAGCAAATCAATATTAGTAATCTAGCTCAATCACGAAAGCTCAAATGCAATGATCAATCCTAAACACACTCAATAAAGACATGAAAACAAGACATTTAATATTGAAAACTAAGCAAACCAAATGCAGACTTGAATATCTCCTTCATGTGGCTCCATTGTCCTTCTTTCTCCTTCAAATAGCTTTGTTTGTGGATCTCACCTACTAGTGCATAAGCATGATGTGAAAGCAAGTAGACAGGATTGTAGCGCAAGAATACTCGAAGCGTGATTGATTCGACCAGGTAGGGGTTCGAAAAAGTGATTAGTTGGGATTGAAGAAATTCATCCAATTTATAGACAAATTGGAGAGATGACAAGATTAGCATGAAGAGATTCGAATGGAAATTGCAAATCAAGAATGTCAATTATGACAAATTATGACAAATTTGCACTTTCTATGCAAGATTGATTGATTGATAATTCATGACAAAATTATGACAAATTTCTATGTCAAAATTGATTGATTGTCAATTATGACAAATTATGACAAATTGAAATGTCATTCCCATGAAATCAGGAGAAAAATAGGAGGAAATTGAATTAGAAATTAGGAAAAATTAGAAAATGAGGAAATTAGGAAATTAAGTGAATTAATTAACAATTTTTCATTTATTAATTAATTCACAAAGAGGGAGGAATTAGAAATTCATTAAAAATTAGGAAATTAGGAATTAGAAGAAATTAGGTAAATCAATTAATAATTTGCCATTTATTAATTAATTCACAAAAAGAGGAATAATTAGTTATCCAATTAAATTAAACATTTAATTATGACACAAAGACTTAGGATAAATAAATAAATAATTTAACCTAGAGGGAGAAATGACAAACAGGGTTAAATGAATAAAATCATGAAACCCTAAAAGATGAATTAGAAATGCAAGGATGACAATTAGGTCTTGACAAAGGATAATTGATATCGATTCGATTTGATCATGATTCTGACTGACAAAGGACCAATGCTGATAAGCGATTTGATTGATAAATGTGCCAATTGACGAGGAACAATGACAAATTGATCCAAATTGACATGATTGAGAAGGACGGCGATCAATGACAAATCGATTGCAAAATGACAAGATTGACAAGAAGACAAGGATCGATGACAAAATAGATTACAAAATGACAAGATTGAAAATGATAATGATCAATGACAAATCGATCGCATGATGACAAGATTGATAAGAGGACAAAAACCTAATTAGGATTGAGGATGTCCAAAATGATGACAAATGAATACGCACATTTATGCGATAGGATAAGATTGACCAAAATCATGACAAATATTGTTATCGACAAGACCAAATTCGAAGACGAGATGAATGAAGAATGTAAAAGAATGACTCGATGCTTGCAAATGATAAAGACCAAGTGCGTAACATAGGAGAAATGTTAATGCGACGCAAGAACCCTAAAATAAGGCAATGCGCAAATGTTAAAGTATGACTCCACAAGAGTTGACCATTTTTAGACAAAAAAGTGATTAGTTGGGATTGAAGAAATTCATCCAATTTATAGACAAATTGGAGAGATGACAAGATTAGCATGAAGAGATTCGAATGGAAATTACAAATCAAGAATGTCAATTATGACAAATTATGACAAATTTGCACTTTCTATGCAAGATTGATTGATTGATAATTCATGACAAAATTATGACAAATTTCTATGTCAAAATTGATTGATTGTCAATTATGACAAATTATGACAAAATAAAAGTCATTCCCATGAAATTAGGAGAAAAATAGGAGGAAATTGAATTAGAAATTAGGAAAAATTAGAAAATGAGGAAATTAGGAAATTAAGTGAATTAATTAACAATTTTTCATTTATTAATTAATTCACAAAGAGGGAGGAATTAGAAATTGATGAAAAATTAGGAAATTAGGAATTAGAAGAAATTAGGTAAATCAATTAATAATTTGCCATTTATTAATTAATTCACAAAAAGAGGAATAATTAGTTAGCCAATTAAATTAAACATTTAACTGTGACACGAAGACTTAGGATAAATAAATAATTTATTAATCCTAGAGGGGGAAATGACAAACAGGGTTAAATGAATAAAATCATGAAACCCTAAAAGATGAATTAGAAATGCAAGGATGACAATTAGGTCTTGACAAAGGATAATTGATATTGATTCGATTTGATCATGATTATGACTAACAAAGGACCAATGTTGACAAACGATTTGATTGATCGATGCGCCAATTGACGAGGAACAATGACTAATTGACCCAAATTGACATGATTGAGAAGGACGACGATCGATGACAAATCGATCGCAAAATGACAAAATTGACAAGAAGACAAGGATTGATGACAAAAATAGAATGCAAAATGACAAGATTGAAAATGTCAACGATCGATGACAAATCGATCACAAGATGACAAGATTGATGACAAATTGATCAAAGGACAAGGATCGATGACAAATCAATCGCAAGATAATAAGATTAAAAATGACAACGATCGATGACAAATCGATCGCATGATGACAAGATTGATAAGAGGACAAAAACCCTAATTAGGATTGACGATGTCCAAAATGATGACAAATGACTACGCACATTGATGCGACAGGATAAGATTGACCAAAATCATGACAAATATTGTTATCGACAAGACCAAATTCGAAAGCGAGACAAATGAAGAATGCGGAAGAAAGACTCGATGCTCGCAAATGATAAAGACCAAGTGTGAATCATAGGAGAAATGTTAATGCGACGCAAAAACCCTAAAATAAGGCAATGTGCAAATGTTAAAGTATGATTCCGCAAGCATTGACCATTTTTAGATGTCTACATTTTGCCCCTCTTCGAGACAATGTGATTTTAAGCGTTGTTTCAAAGAATGATAATGAAAATGCCCCAGACACTGACAATGACATATGGATGCCCCCTCGAGGAATTGGCCGAAAACATCCAGAAAAGAGGCCAATTGATCGATAAGAATGATAGAATATGATAGGAGCAAACAGACTGACAATCGAAGATCAGATGCATGAATGACAAGCAATTGGAGGTACAAAAGACAACAACCAGCATAAGATTGAGAGGGTGCACGTCCATCTATGCACTGACAAAGATCTATAAATGAAACAAAGAGAGTGAAAAGAGCTCATTTGCACTAGCCAAAGAGGAGAATTTGTTGCTCTGGAAAAGGACACTTGTAGAGAGATAGTGAACATTCCAATGGCAGATCACCTCGGGGAACATGAACGCACCTACAGATGATCAGATGGCACAGGAGCAGCGGTATGTATCTCACAAACCCATATTGTCAATTTCATGAATTCGACTTGCTTGTGGGACATTACGGGGCCCACAGAAAATGCAGAAAGTGACTTCTGCACCTGTGTGAGCGCATCTTGCACTTGTGTAGGGTACATAGGCGCAAGTTGATGCAACACAGGCGCAGGATACAGCACACAGGCACAGTTGTGCCCTGGCAACTCAATTTTGGTCAAAAACAGCATGTGAATGATTTGGAAAGGGGGGATAAGGGTAGGATAGGTCAAAATAGATTAGAAACACCCTGATTTGGAAATGAAACAAGGAAATGCAGCCCGTAGGAGAAAACCCTAAAACTGACAAAATATGCCCCAATTGTGATGCAGAGTTGACAGTATTCGTTGATCACGCGGGAGAACCAACCAGACTGCTTCGTGTTATGACATAGACTCAGGAGCACGGATAGAGATACGTTAGCAGGACTTGGGATATACTATATCACATTCATGCACAAGATTAGGGCAAACGAAGGACTACTCAGCGCATTGGCAGAGCGATGGCATTCAGAGACCTCCTCATTCCATCTGGCGACTGGAGAGGCGATTGTGACACTAGAGGATGTATGGCATATCCTCTGTATTCCGATTCATGGAGAGATGGTAGAGTATAACCCAGTGATAGGGAGAGATGCATTGTGTAGATTATTTGAGTGCGACACAGATGATCTAGATATCGTAGAGAGGGAGATCGGTCGGGAGACCATGGCATCAGAGTATGATCGACAATATGTGGTGATAGTAGTGGTTATAGCATGTTTATTAGCAGGAGACAGATGAGGATAGGGATTCCCAATTGGATGGGGAAGAGTGTTAGAGCGGATGGTGACAGAGGGTACGGTGTACGCATGGGGACCTTGTGTACTTGCTATGCTGTATTTTTCAGCTGCATCAGATAGCATATTAGGGAGTGTAGACTTTGAGTTGTGGAGTCACATTGTTACAGGTATCGGCATTTGAGCACATAGCCATATGTCGACCGATTGCAGAGAGACAGGTATTACCACATCGACCATATGTGTACTGCTATGGGGGAGCACTGAGACAGGGTCTGTTTGGATACATATTGTATTGGCGACATGAGTTAGATAGACTAAGAGAGTTCACATGGAGGCCATATCGTGATTGCCCTGGATGGTCAAATGATAGTGATGAGCTATCGTATTGTAGATAGGAGAGGTACCTGATTGGGTGACCAGTGAATTGCCAGAGAGTGATTGAGATGTACCTGCCAGAGAGAGTCACACGACAGTTTGGAGAGAGGCAAGATGTACTTAGGAGGACTGCACACTTTGCTCGATCTCACAGAGAGACGAGTCAGTGGGGGAGTATGATTCAGCCACACATAGCATATGCTGACTTCACACAGCTACATCAGAGACAGTGGGATTGGAGATCAAATGTGGAGGATGCCGAGATGACAGATGAGTATGAGAAATGGTTTGCACGATGACGGTCAGTGCTATTGACAGATCCTGATATTCTGGTACCTAGGAGATAGGAGGACTTCCCACTCGCAGGAGAGGAGGAGGGAGATGATGAGGACGAGGAGGATGAGGGTGGGGATGAGGATGAGGGGGACGACGAGGACAAAGATGATGAAAGGGATGACGATTACGTGCCAGATTCAGGCGATTAGGAGCCATTGCAGGATATACCCATAGAGCCGGAGATAGCTAGCATAGAGGAGATGGAGATGTGCAGGGCTACCATAGCGAGTCAGCATGATCACATTGCAACTTTAGAGAGACAAAATGCCATCTTGAGGATAGAGTAGGATCAATTCAGAGCAGAGATAGCCAGACTTACAGTGGCTCAAGATACAACAATAGCCCAGGCACAGCGAGAAGAATAGAGAGTCACTGAGTATATTGGGTCGATTAGGGATGCTAGTGCACGGGAGATGGCACAGATGTTGGTAGAGACCGAAGAGGAGATACGCCATTGGAGGACACTATATGAGAGTGTAGTTCCACTAGAGCAGGGAGTAGCTTCATATCGGGCACGATCGAGGACAGAGAGCAGGGCATGCTCTCGGAGGTCAGTGAGCAGTATGGGGTGAGTGGACCTATGAGACCACCATAGCCAGGACCTTGGACAGGAGGGACATCATCCTTGAGATAGGGCAGGGATGAGGAGGATAGAGGGAGCACCCAGTGACAGAGGCACGTGCTCATTAGGACAAAGACAGATGGAGTTTGACATTTTGTAGTCAGACTGCTGGCCATACTTAGGACAGACAGTCCAATTTTGTACTCCGTTATTATGTGGATATATGATATGATATGCATCGATACGAGGGGATGCAATGTGTTATGACTTATAGTTGTTTTCTATTTATGGATGACTTATGCACTATTTATGTACCATTATGGAACATGTATGGATGCATTTTGATGTGTTTTTGATGCATTTATAATATGAAATGGATAAAATGTTTGATGTGATATTCGATATAATGCAAATGTACTAACCAATGAATGCAGGATGCAGCATATGTGTTTGGGGAAATCGGAGCACTACACCGAACTGACTATCTAAACTGATGGAAGAAATGTTAGTAAGAAGAAATGAGACAGAGGACAGTGACAAATGAAGAAAAAACTTGCTTTCACTAATGCACTTTGTAGGTGAGAACCTTTATTTTAATGTAGCAAAATGGATGTGTAGCATCATGGCATTGAAGGCCAGAGCTGAAATGCAACCCTTTTTGCAAAAGATAGACACATTGCAGACAAACAACAATCACAACAACAAAAAAGAAAGGGACCATGAACCATCACGGTCACTCTAAATCACTTAGTGACATCATCGAGCAACATAGGAACATGATCGAAGATAAATCAATAAATGATAAGACTCACTAATTCCAAAAAGTCAAACAAACATCTTGATCTTCATTGTCAAAAGTTGAAAGTGTTGATAAGACGATCATGCTATCTGGTTTCAGGCAATGCGATACCCCGTCTAAGATAGGACACAGTCTGGTTTCGAGTATACCACACCCTGTATAAGACCCATGATAGTAGAGACAAGGACAAATGATTTTGAGGTTGATTGATATGACAATTTTGATTAGTTTGAATGTTGGTTTGATTGAAAAAGTTCATTTGTTAATGCGTGATTGCATTAAAGCGCAGTGTTGGATTGCGTGTCATTGGAGGGATGCTCAGTGATTTGTCTTATGCACAAAAGGGATATATTTTTTTGCAAAATGCTTTTCGAGTTTTTATAATTTTTTTGTGTTCATTTTTTCAGGACTTTATATGACTTTTTAGGGATTTTTTCACGACATTATTTCATTTTTAGAGATTTTTTTCAGGACATTATTTGATGCTTAGGGATTTTTTTAGGACATTTTTCATTTTTTTTGAATTATTTCATGACATTTTTCAATTTTTTTTGGCCTATTGCTGGACATTTTTCAATTTTTTTTGGATTATTTCAGGACATTTTTCAATTTTTTTTTTTTTTGGATTATTTTAGGATATAATTTGATTTATTTTTTTTTTGGATTATTTCAGGATATTATTTGATTTTTTTTATGATTTTGCCCCCAGTGTCTAGCAGGGCAAGGAATATGACAGGTGAATAAGTAGGCTTTCTGAAATGTTGGTGAATAGAGGGAAGACAAAGGCCCTTTATTATGGAGACAATATGGATGCAATTTTAAAGGGCTATTGTGTGATGGGACAAGAGACTGGATATGACAATGTAAAGCAGGAACATGGCATAACGGACATGTCAAGAGGTTTTTGAAACTATGTTTAAATCTTGCGTCCTTATGTCAGATCAAGATCAAGAGACAGAAAAAGAGTGTATGGATAGTGATAAGATATGGATAGGATAAGCAAGACCAAGAATAGGCTAAGGGACATGGACAGAAGGTCGGGATAGGTTAAGGGATAGTGGCAGAAAGTTGCAATAAGCTAGGGAATATGGATGAAAGGTTATAATAAGCAAATGGATAAAGGCCAAAAGCTATGATGGACTAAAAGCTGCAAACAAGATGCATGATGCTCATGAAGATCGTCAGCCTTGTCAAGATCAAAAGGTGGAAAGGGAAACTGGACATGAGGGACAATAGGATAATGGAGGGTAATGACAGGGGTTTGATAGGATAGTGAAGGGAAATAAGATATGAAGGAGGAAACCTGCCCCCAAGTGTGGTGTGCAAGAAGTTCATAGACTACGCATGACAAATTTTCGCCAGGTTTTCATCATAGTACTTGCCCAAGGCGCCTATTTGCCAGGTTTTCACCAGTGGACGAATTATTTTTCCTTTACTTTTTTTTTTCTTTTTTTTTCACTTTTTTTTTTTTTGATCCTTTTCAATAGAAGATGGACACATGATAGGGGATGGAAGAAGGACTTAAACATCTTTTTGTTTGCATAGTAACCTTGAAATAAATGGACCATGACCTTTAAAAGTATGCTCAAAGACGTTGGTAGGATAAGGACATGGAAAATGAGATGAAACTAAGGCAAGGATTTATGCAAAGGATGGGATCAACGGGATCGAAGGATTGAAAATATGCATTGGATAATGGATAGGGTATTGGAAGAATTGGGCTTCAGTGGATGGAAATGAAGGCAAGATTGACATTGGCACACACCTTGAGGGGTGATGGACTGATGGAGGAAAAGTGGGTTTTCGATATGGAGATTTTCACGAAGGAAAGGCTATGTACCTTGGGACATAAGGGCCCAAAATGGATGAAGAAGGTGATGGAGGAATAGACTTGGAAGGTTTGGATGGAGGAATAGCAATTTTAGATGCCAATTTTGATGTTTCTTTATGCTTTTGTGCTTCAAGGAGCCACTTAGGGATCCACATGGTTTTTGATTTTTCATGCTTTTGTGGTTCCTTGGAGTGCATTGCTTGCACAAGGGATTTAGAAAACCATATAGATTTTAACTTTTGTTTTCTAGCAATGGGCCTTTATGACCTTTTGGATTTTTCCTTTGCTTTATAGATCATATTGTTCTTTGTTTTGACATGTTGATTATATTGGACATGTTGATCCTTGAATACAGGTGGATTGCTAGAGTTATGACGTTTACTCTTGGCATCCAAATTGCTTGGAGGATGAAAGGAATGCATGGATGGATATGAATGAAATGGACTTCTTTTGGATTGATGAAATTTACTCAAGGATGTGTGCCTTTGCTGACCTTGCATAAAGGACGAAGGGATATAAGAACCTAAGATGGATGGAAAGTATGATGGTGAAGGGATATGTTTGGAATTTGAAGGGATGTTGGATTTAGTAGGGGTACCAACATCTTGAGAGTGAGTTGTGTAGACATGACCCTTAACATTTTCTTTCACGTGAAGGGATTCTTGCTTATGGAGATCTACCCCTTTGCCTTTATGAATATCTTGACTTGTAGGATACTCTTTTCTTTGGGAAGAAGACGCGAGTCCATTATGAGGTGGATATGATATGAGAGAAATAATGAGATCTTGAAGTGGATCAGATTTCACCAAAGTGGAAGAACCCATTATGCATGTCGAGGGTTCATTAACATCTTGCACTGACACGTTAGAATCATGAAGGGGATTAGGATCATGAGGGGGACTAGGATTGTGTAGTGGACTTGGTTCAATGACAAGCTCTTCAAGAGATGGAATGGGAAAACTAAAGGGATCATCAAAAGAAATGCGATCTTGGAGTGGATATGCTAGATTAGGACGTGGAGATGGAGGAACAAGAGGATCTTGTGGAGGATTTAAAGGAATAATTTGATCTTGACAAGGAGGAAGATCATTAGAATCCTCTTTAAAGGTGCTTTTCTCTTGACTTTCAATGCGATCATCGGAAAGGATGGAAGGGATATCTTGATCTATCTTAGGAAGTCGAATGTCAATGGGATTTGAAAGGATATTATGTTCATGAAATAGAAGGGGATCGTTTGGGATTGGATGGACTGGGATATCTTGATCTTGCTCGGGGAATGGAGTGTCAATAGGACTTTGGATAGGATGGACATGAATAGGGGAATCATCATGAGTTCTTGGGAAGATGAGATCCTGGTCAACAATTGGATGGGATGATAAGATTTCAGGATCTTGATCTTGATCTGTTTTACCTCGCGTTTCTTTATGCTCTAAATTATCCTCTTGACATGAGGTTGGACTTTGGATATGCATGGGGGATTCTGACAAGGGATCAATGGTTTGGCATGAAGGAAATGCACTTTGAACATTTGTGATGGATTCTAGCAAGGAATCAATGCTTGAACATGAGGAAGAGGGACTTCGAATGGGGTCCTCTAAAACAGGTAATGGCAATAAAGTGCATGGATGCATTGGGTCTAGAATTTTTGAAACATGACAAGGATGTGCATCATGAATTGGATTATCTTGGCAATCAATTATGGATAGCTCTTGGATAATTGCATCTTTGGGTTTTATATTAGATGAGGACAATATGGAAGGTTCTTGTGAAACTTCTAAAAGTGTAGGGATAGATGCCACTGGAGAGTCAACTTGTTTGTGGGGGGATGAGGCATTGCTAGACATAAGTGTATTATCTTGATCTTCTTCAAAGAACTCACTTGGTAATTTCCTTAAGAGCATTGCAATAAAGCCACCTTTCTTTCGAGGTTTTGACATAGTTATATCTGGAATTTGAACTTTTTTGGCAAGGAGTTGGTTCTAGTCTGATGTTATGTTTTGATATTGGTCTTGGTTCAATTGTTCTGACATGTTTGAAACTTGTGTTGGTGTGTGCTGCAACCTTTGTTTTTGAATGTTTGGTTGTGGTTGTTGACATTGATATTCCACCATTGGTTGAGCCATTTGTTGACATTGTATATTTGGTTGGACATATTGTTGAAATTGGACCATTGGTTGGACCATTGGTTGTATTGGTTGAAAATCAGATTGATAGTAAACACCTTCTTGTTCTTGTTGTGGAGGCACATAATGTTGAAATTGATGTTGTCTCCTTTCTTGAAATTGTTTCATCATCTCTATTTGGGAGAGGAGAGCTGGCATGTCTGATCGTTCAAGAAGAGATCTTACATCAATTGGCTCAATCTTTGGATTTCGACCTGGAAATTTTCGAAACATTTTGGACATTTGTGATCTATTCTTCTCAACGTTTTTCACTCTTTGTTCCAATATCTCCTCTTCTTGAGCTAGTTTCTCCTCTAGTTTTTGTATTTGGAGACTTGTTTCATCATAAAAAGTTTGATCAATGTTGCTTTGTTGTTGGGTTGGATAGAATTGTGATTGCATTGTCGGTTGATATGTCAAATGTTGTTGCATCATTGGTGCTTGGAACCTTGTTTCAGTAGACATGTCACTAGGCAATGTTTTTGGGATTTTGGATTTTAAAAGGATGATGTATGATATGCAACTAAATGTAACCTAAATAGCTGAAAATGTAATCTATGGCAAGAATGCAACCTATGTTTTTGTTGTTTTTCAAGATTTTGACAAACTCATGAATGCAATTCTTAAAATGAGACCCTTAGGAGATTGAAATGATGTCTAGACCTCAAAGGACAAAAGCACCAAGTGACAAAAGGACAAAATGACAATGTCTCCCCTATATGCTTGGATACTAAGCAAGGTTTGACCAAATGACATTGATGAAAAAAAGACAAAAGTTTGATAAGGTTTAGACCTCCTAACAATGACTTAGAGTTTATCAAAGATTTGGATTACTCAAGTATGACAAAACCTAGTTTTGACACTATATGCAAAGGGACAATTACAATGCAAATAACCCTAATATGATATGATAATGACCTAAACTTAATGAAGAGACCTAGGGTATGCAAATATGAATGTATGACAATGGTATTACTCTAATGCAAGAGGACACATGCAAATGGATGACCCTTATTGATATGCAAAGGAGTATGACCTAAGTGAAACCTAACCTTGGTAGTTGACAATGACTTTGCAAAATGAAAACCTAAGATGAACCCAAATCTAAGTGACATGAATGTTGAGACAAGATTTTGAAAAATGTTTGACAACCATGTTTGAAGGTGTTTTGATCTTTGTTGGATGAAATGTTCTTGTGTTTAACCTTGTTTTGAATCAATTTGTCTTGTTTTTAAAATGAGATACAATTCAACTTTTGACAAGCAAAGAAGACAAGATATTTTAACATAGACTCAAGACAATCATGCTCATTCACACATTTCTTATAGTAGGAAAGGACATTAGGTACTTGAGAGGTAGACTCGTTATGGGATTCAATGAGAATACATAGATGCTTGACCCTACGGGCTCGCCTCCACAACACTCACTTCTCAAGGCAGCCAAGCATCAGTCCCCATGGAAATCTCCCCATGGCTAACTTAGTATCTCTTCCTAGTATCCGAACTTGTCCTTCTCAATGAACTAGAAGGATTTTTGGGCTCTAAATACAAGGTGTTTAGTAAGGATTTCTATTAAGCGTTACTCCTTGGTGTCATGCAAGCGTGATTGAGACATTAAGCCCACCAAGATACCAAACAAATGTAGTCGCGCAAGCATGATTTAGACTGTGAGGTCCTACTTAGATGTTGATATGAGAAAGAGTTCAAGCGTCATCACTTCCCAAGTAACTGCAATTCCCATGTAACCCTTCCTTCAAAGCTTTCTCCTATTAGGTGTTTGTTTATAGTGAGTTAGAATGCCAAGGTATTCTAGCCGTACTCACTTTGGGTAGTTTCATCTCATTTTCCATGTCCTTATCCTACCAACGTCTTTGAGCATACTTTTAAAGGTCATGGTCCATTTATTTCAAGGTTACTATCCAAACAAAAAGATGTTTAAGTCCTTCTTCCATCCCCTATCATGTGTCCATCTTCTATTGAAAAAGATTAAAAAAAACATCAAAAAAAAAAAAAGATCGAAAAAAAAAGAAAAAAAAAGTAAAGAAAAAATAATTCGTCCACTGGTGAAAACCTGGCAAACAGGCGCCTTAGGAAAGTACCATGATGAAAACCTAGCAAACAGGTGTTATGCGTAGTCTATGAACTTCTTGCACACCACACTTGGGGGCAGGTTTCCTTCTTCATATCTTATTGCCCTTCAGTATCCTATCAAACCCCTGTCATTACCCTCCATTATCCTATTGTCCCTCATGTCCAGTTTCCCTTTCCACCTTTTGATCTTGACAAGGCTGACTATCTTCAAGAGCATCATGCATGTTGTTTGCAGCTTTTGGTCTTTATCCATTTGCTTATTGTAACCTTTCATCCATATTCCCTAGCTTATTGCAACTTTCTGCCACTATCCCTTAACCTATCCTGACCTTCAGTCCATGTCCCTTAGCCTATTCTTGGTCTTGCTTATCCTATCCATATCTTATCACTATCCATACACTCTTTTTCTATCCCTTGATCTTGATCTGACATAAGGATGCAAAATTTAAACATAGTTTCAAAAACCTCTTGACATGTCCCTCATGCCATGTTCTTGCTTTACATTGTCATATCTAGTCTCTTGTCCCATCACGCAATAGCCCTTGAAAATTGCATCCATATTGTCTCCATAGTAAAAGGCCTTTGTCTTCCCTCTATTCACCAACATTTCAGAAAGCCTACTTATTCACCTGTCATATTCCTTGCCTTGCTAGACACTGGGGGCAAAATCATAAAAAAAATCAAATAATATCCTAAAATAATCCAAAAATAAAAAAATCAAATAATATCTTGAAATAATAAAAAAAAATAAAAATGGAAAAATGTCCTAAAATAATTTAAAAAAAATTGAAAAATGTCCTATAATAGTCCAAAAAAAATGAAAAATGTGCTGAAAAAAAATCCCTAAGCATCAAATAATGTCCTGAAAAAATCATAAAAACTTGAAAAGCATTTTGCAAAAAAATATATCCCTTTTGTGCATAAGACAAATCACTGAGCATCCCTCCAACTAGATGCAATCCAACACTGCGCTTTACTACAAATCACGCATTAACAGATGAACTTTTTCAATCAAACTAGACATTCAAATTGATCAAAATTGTCATAACAATCAACCTCAAAATCATTGGTCCTTGTCTCTACTATCATGGGTCTTATACAGGGTATGGTATACTCAAAACCAAACTGTGTCCTGTCTCAGATGGGGTACCGCATTCCCTGAAACCAGACAGCATGATCGTCTTATCAACACTTTCAACTTTTGACAATGAAGATCAAGATGTTTGTTTGACTTGTTGGAATTAGTGAGTCTTATCATTTATTGATTTATCTTCGATCATGTTCCTATGTTGCTCGATGATGTCACTGAGTGATTTAGAGTGACCGGGATGGTTCATGGTCCCTTTCTTTTTTGTTGTTGTGATTGTTGTTTGTCTGCAATGTGTCTGTCTTTTGCAAAAAGGGTTGCATTTCAGCTCTGGCCTTCAATGCCATGATGCTACGCATCCATTTTGCTACATTAAAATAAAGGTTCTCACCTACAAAGTGCATTAGTGAAAGCAAGTTTTTTTTTCGTCTCTAACTGTCCTCTATCTCATTTCTTCTTACTAACATTTTTTCCATCAGTTCGGTCTAGTGCTCCGATTTCCCCAAACACATATGCTGCATCCTGCATTCATTCGTTAGTACATTTGCATTATATCGAACATCACATCAAACATTTTATCCATTTCATATTATAAATGCATCAAAAACACATCAAAATTTATTCATACATGTTCCACAATAAATAGTGCATACATCATCCATACATAGAAAATAACTATAAGTCATAACACATTGCATCCCCTCATATCGATGCATATCATATCATATATCCACATAATATCGGAGTACAAAATTGGACTGTCTGTCCTAAGTATGGCCTGCAGGCTGACTACAAAATGTCAAACTACATCTGTCTCTGTCCTAGGGAGCATGTGCCTCTATCACTGGGTGCTCCCTCTGTCCTCCTCATCCCTACCATGTCTCAAAGATGATGTCCCTCCTATCCCTGGTCCTGGCTGTGGTGGTCTCATAGGTCCACTCACCCCCATGCTGATCACTGACCTCCGAGAGCGTGCCCTGCTCTCTGTCCTCAATCGTGCTCGATATGAAGCTGCTCTCTGCTCTGGTGGAACTACACTCTCATATAGTGTCCTCCAATGGCGTATCTCCTCTTCGGTCTCTACCAACATCTATGCCATCTCTGGTGCACTGGCATCCCTAATCAACCCAATATACTCAGTGATTCTTTGTTCTTCTAGCTGTGCCTGAGCTACTGCTGTATCTCGAGCTGCTGTAAGTCTGGCTATCTCTGCTCTAAACTGATCCTACTCTGTCCTCAAGATGGCATTTTGTCTCTCTAAAGTCACAATGTGATCATGCTGACTCGCTATGGTAGCCCTGCACATCTCCATCTCCTCTATGCTAGCTGTCTCCGACTCTATGGGTATATCATGCAATGGCTCCTGATCACCTGAATCTGGCACATAATCGTCATCCCTCTCATCATCTTCATCCTCATCGTCCCCCTCATCCTCATCCCCGCCCTCATCCTCCTTGTCCTCATCATCTCCCTCCTCCTCTCCCACGAGTGGGAAGTCCTCCTTTCTCTTAGGTACCAAAAATATCAGGATCTGTCAATGGCACTGGCCATCATCGTGCAAACCATCTCTCATACTCCTCTATCATCCCGGTGTCCTCCACATCTGTTCTCCAATCCCACTATCTCTGTTGTAGCTGTGTGAAGTCAGCATATGCTATGTGTGGTTGATTCATTCTAATTTTCCTAATTTCTATTTTTCAATTCTCTCTACACAATTTCCTTCATGCCAAACCATTGATCCCTTGCTGAATCCCCCATGCATATCCAAAGTCCAACCTCATGTCTAGAGGATAATTTAGAGCATAAAGAAACACATGTTAAAACAGATCAAGATCAAGATCCCGAAACCTTATCATCCCATCTAATTGTTGACCAATTTATAGAATCAGTACCAAAAAGCAAAAAAGAAAAAACAAAATGCAAAACAAAACAATTTGCAAGTGAAAAACACTGCCTTTTACCTCTATTTCTGGCCCTACACAGGCGCAGAATGTCTCACACAGGCACAAAATGATTAACATAGGCACAGATTGTCCTTGACACAAGCGCAGAATGCTTGACACAGGTGCAAATTGTCTTACACAGGCACAAAAGTTCTTAGAAAACCCTACATTACCCTGTTTCTTGGGTTTTTAACCTGCAAATAAACTTAAAAGCACTCAAAAGCATGGTTAGGGGGTTAGTTCACGTCGAGTTCACCAATTAATGTAGATAGGAAATAATTACCATTTTTAGACGTCTACATTTTACCCCTCTTTGAGACAATGCAATTTTAAGCGTTGTTTCAAAGAACAATAATAAAAATGCCCCAGACAATGACAATGACATATGGATGCCCCCTCGAGGAATTGGCCGGAAACATCCAGAAAAGAGGCCAATTGATCGATAAGAATGATAGAATATGATAGGAGCGAACAGACTGACAATCGGAGATCAGATGCATGAATGACAAGCAATTGAAAGCGCAAAAGACCCTGACTAGACATGAAATGGAGAGAGTGCACGTCCATCTATGCACTGACAAAGAGCTATAAATGAGACAAAGAGAGTGAAAATTGCTCATTTGCACCAGCCAAAGAGGAGAATTTGTTGCTCTGGAAAAGGACACTTGCAGAGAGATGGTGAACATTCCAATGGCAGATCACCTCAGAGAATGTGTACGCACCTACGAATGACCGGATGACGCGGGAGCAGCTGTATGTATCTCAAAAACCCATATTTTCAATTTTATGAATTTGACCGGCTTACGGGACATTGCGAGGCCCACAGAGAATGCAGAAACTCACTTTTGCACTTGTGTAGGGTGAATTCTGTGCTTGTGTAGGGTGAATTTTGCACTTGTGTAGGGTCTTCTATGCTTGTGTAGGGGACACAGGCATAGGTTGTGTTACACAGGCGCAGGACATATCACACAAGCGCAGTTGTGTATTGTGAACCCTAATTTGGTCAAAATTGGCATGCGAATGATCCTGAAAAGGGGGATAAGAATAGGATAGGTCAAAATAGATTAGAAACACCCTAATTTGTGGATGAAATGAGGAAATGCAACCCGTAGGAGCAAACCTTAAAACTGACAAAATATGCCCCAATTGTGATGCAGAGTCGACAGTATCCGTTGATCACATAGGAGAAACGACTAGATTGCTTCATGTTACGACATAGACTCAGAAGCACGGACAGAGATACATTAGCAGGACTTGGGATATACTATATCACATTCATGCCTGAGATTAGGACAAACACAGGACTGCTTACCGCATTGGCAGAGCGATGTCATTCATAGACCTCCTCTTTCCATCTAGCGACTGGAGAGGCGACGGTGACACTAGAGGATGTATGGCATATCCTCCGCATTTCGATTCATGGAGAGATGGTAGAGTATGACTCAGTGATAGGGAGAGATGCGTTGTGCAGATTATTTGAGTGTGACGCAGATGATCTAAATATCGTAGAGAGGGAGATCAGCTGGGAGATGATGGCATCAGAGTATGATCGACAATATGTGGTGATAGCAGTGGTGATAGCATGTTTATTAGCAGGAGATAGATGAGGACATGGATTCCCGATTGGATGGGGAAGAGTGCTAGAGCGGATGGCGACAGAGGGGACGGTGTACGCATGGGGACCATGTGTACTGGCTATGCTATATTTTCAGTTGCATCAGATAGCATATCAGGGTGTGCAGACTTTGAGCTGTGGAGTCACATTGTTACAGGTATGGGCATTTGAGCACATAGCCATATGTCGACCGATTGTAGAGAGACATGTATTACCACATCGACCATATGTGTACTGCTATGGGGGAGCACTGAGACAGGGTCCGTTTGGATACATATTGTATTGGCAACACGAGCTAGACAGACTGAGAGAGTTCACATGGAGGCCACATCGTGATTGCCCTGGATGATCAGATGATAGTGATGAGCTATTGTATTGTAGACTGGAGAGATACCTGATTGGGTGACCAGTGAATTGCCAGAGAGTGATTGAGATGTACCTTCCAGAGAGAGTCAGACGATAGTTTGGAGAGAGGTACGATGTACCTAGGAGGATTGCACACTTTGCTCGATCTCACAGAGAGACGAGTCAGTGGGGGAGTATGATTCAGCCACACATAGCATATGCCAACTCCACATAGCTACAGTAGAGATAGTGGGATTGGAGATCAGATGTGGAGGACACCGAGATGACAGAGGAGTATGAGAGATGGTTTGCACGACAACGGCCAGTGCCATTGACAGATCCTGATATTCTGGTACCTAGGAGACAGGAGGACTTCCCACTTACAGGAGAGGAGGAGGGAGATGATGAGGATGAGGAGGATGAGGGCGGGGATAAGGATGAGGGGATGACGAGGATGGAGATGATGAGAGGGATGACGATTATGAGCCAGATTCAGGCGATCAGGAGCCATTGCAGGATATACCCATAAAGCTGGAGATAGCTAGCATAGAGGAGATGGAGATGTGCAGTGCTACCATAGTGAGTCAGCATGATCACATTGCGACTTTAGAGAGACATAATGGCATCTTGAGGATAGAGCAGGATCAGTTCACAGTAGAGATAGCCAAACTTACAGCGGCTCGAGATACAACAATAGCCCAGGCACAGCGAGAAGAACAGAGAGTCACTTAGTATATTGGGTCGATTAGGGATGCCAGTGCACGGGAGATGGCACAGATGTTGGTAGAGACCAGAGAGGAGATACGCCATTGGAGGACACTATATGAGAGTGCAGTTCCACTAGAGCAGAGAGCAGCTTCATATCGGGCACAATTGAGGACAGAGAGTAGGGCATGCTCTCGGAGGTCAGTGAGTAGCATGGGGGTGAGTGGACCTATGAGACCACCACAGCCAGGACCAGGGATAGGAGGGACATCATCTTTGAGACATGGCAGGGATGAGGAGGACAGAGGGAGCACCCAGTGATAGAGGCACATGCTCCTTAGGATAGAGACAGATGTAGTTTGACATTTATGTAGTCAGCCTGCGGGGCATACTTAGGACAAACAGTCC
The DNA here is from genome assembly GCF_030272615.1 of Cryptomeria japonica. Lineage (NCBI taxonomy): Eukaryota > Viridiplantae > Streptophyta > Pinopsida > Cupressales > Cupressaceae > Cryptomeria > Cryptomeria japonica. The sequence continues at coordinate 24,818,789 of NC_081413.1, read as the reverse complement.
AATTTTGTACTCTGATATTATGTTGATATATGATATGATATGCATCGATATGATGGAATGCAATGTGTTATGACTTATAGTTGTTTTCTATGTATGGATGATGTATGCACTATTTATTGTGGAACATGTATGAATACATTTTGATGCATTTATAATATGAAATGGATAAAATGCTTGATGTGAGGCTTGATGTAATGCAAATGTATTAACCAATGAATGCAGGATGCAGCATATGTGTTTGGGGAAATCGGAGCACTAGACCGAACTGACTATCCGAACTGATAGAAGAAATGTTAGTAAGAAGAAATGAGACAGAGGAAAGTTAGAGATGAAGAAAAAACTTGCTTTCACTAATGCACTTTGTAGGTGAGAACCTTTATTTTAATGTAACAAAATGGATGCGTAGCATCACGACATTGAAAGCCAGAGCTAAAATGCAACCCTTTTTGCAAAATGCAGACACATTGCAGACAAACAACAATCACAACAAATAAAAAGAAAGGGACCATGAACCATCCCGGTCACCCTAAATCACTCAGTGACATCATCGAGCAACATAGGAACATGATCGAAGATAAATCAATAAATGATAAGACTCACTAATTCCAACAAGTGAAAAAAACATCTTGATCTTCATTGTCAAAAGCTGAAAGTGTTGATAAGACGATCATGCTTTCTGGTTTCAGGGAATGTGGTACCCTGTCCAAGACAAGACACAGTCTGGTTTCGAGTATACCACACCCTGTATAAGACCCATGATAGTAGAGACAAGGACAAATGTTTTTGAGGTTGATTGATATGACAATTTTGATCAGTTTGAATGTTTGGTTTGATTGAAAAAGTTCATTTGTTAATGCGTGATTGCATTAAAGCCCAGTGTTGGGTTGCGTGTCATTGGAGGGATGCTCAGTGATTTGTCTTATGCACAAAAGGGATATATTTTTTTCCAAAATGTTTTTCGAGTTTTTATAATTTTTTTGTTTTCATTTTTTTTTCAAGACTTTATATGACCTTTTAGGGATTTTTTCAGGACATTATTTGATTTTAATGATTTTTTCAGGACATTATTTGATGCTTAGGGATTTTTTTTAGGACATTATTCGATTTTTAGAGATTTTTTTTTCAGGACATTTTTCAATTCTTTTTGGACTATTGCAGGACATTTTTCAATATTTTTTGGATTATTTCAGGACATTTTTCAATTTTTTTTTTTGGATTATTTCAGGACATTTTTCAATTTTTTTTTTTGGATTATTTCAGGATATTATTTGATTTTTTTTTTTGGAATATTTCAGGATATTATTTGATTTTTTTAATGATTTTGCCCCAATTGTCTAGCAAGGCAAGGAATATGATAGGTGAATAAGTAGGCTTTCTGAAATGTTGGTGAATAGAGGGAAGACAAAGGCCTTTTATTATGGAGACAACATGGATGCAATTTTAAAGGGCTATTGCGTGATGGGACAAGAGACTGGATATGACAATGTAAAGCAGGAACATGGCATGAGGTATATGTCAAGAGGTTTTTGAAACTATGTTTAAATTTTGAGTCCTTATGTCAGATCAAGATCAAGGGACAGAAAAAGAGTGTATGGATAGTGATAAGATATGGATAGGATAAGCAAGACCAAGAATAGGCTAAGGGACATGGACTGAAGGTTGGGATAGGTTAAGGGATAGGGGCAGAAAGTTGCAATAAGCTAGGGAATATGGATGAAAGGTTATAATAAGCAAATGAATAAAGACCAAAAGCTATGATGGACTAAAAGCTGCAAACAAGATGCATGATGCTCATGAAGATCGTCAGCCTTGTCAAGATCAAAAGGTGGAAAGGGAAACTGGACATGAGGGACAATAGGATAATGGAGGGTAATGACAGGGGTTCGATAGGTTAGTGAAGGGCATTAAGATATGAAGGAGGAAACCTGCCCCCAAGTGTGGTGTGCAAGAAGTTCATAGACTACGCATGATGCCTATTTGCCAGGTTTTCATCACGGTACTTTTCCAAGGCGCCTGTTTGCCAGGTTTTCACCAGTGGACGAATTATTTTTCTTTACTTTTTTTTTCTTTTTTTTTTCACTTTTCTTTTTTTTTTTTTGATATTTTTCAATAGAAGATGGACACATGATAGGGGATGGAAGGACTTAAACATCATTTTGTTTGGAGAGTAACCTTGAAATAAATGGACCATGACCTTTAAAAGTATGCTCAAAGACGTTGGTAGGATAAGGACATGGAAAATGAGATAAAACTAAGGCAAGGATTTATCCGAAGGATGGGATCAACGGAATCGAAAGATGGAAAATATGCATTGGATAATCTATAGGGTATTGGAAGAATTGGGCTTCAATGGATGGAAATGAAGGCAAGATCGACATTGGCACACACCTTGAGGGGTGATGGACTGATGGAGGAAAAGTGGGTTTTCGATATGGAGATTTTGACGAAGGAAAGGCTATGGATTTTGGGAAATAAGGGCCCAAAATGGATGAAGAAGGTGATGGAGGAATAGACTTGGAAGGTTTGGATGGAGGAATAGCAATTTTAGATGCCAATTTTGATGTTTCTTTAGGCTTTTGTGCTTCAAGGAGCCGCTTAGGGATCAACATGGTTTTTGATTTTTCATGCTTTTGTGGTTCCTTGGAGTGCATTGCTTGCACAAGGGATTTAGGAACCCATATAGATTTTAACTTTTGTTTTTGAGCAATGGGCCTTTGTGACCTTTTAGATTTTTCCTTTGCTTTATAGATCATATTGTTCTTTGTTTTGACATGTCGATTATATTGGACATGTTGATCCTTGAATACATGTGGATTGCTAGACTTATGACATTTACACTTGGCATCCAAATTGCTTGGAGGAGGAAAGGAATGCATGGATGGATATGAATGAAATGGACTTCTTTTGGATTGATGAAATTTACTCAAGGATGTGTGCCTTTGTTGACCTTGCATAAAGGATGAAGGGATATAAGGACTTAAGATGGATGGAAAGTATGATGGGGAAGGGATATGTTTGGACTTTGAAGGGATGTTGGATTTAGTAGGGGTACCAACATCTTGAGAGTGAGTTGTGTAGACATGACCCTTAACATTTTCTTCGACATTAAGGGAATCTTGCTTATGGAGATCTACCCCTTTCCCTTAATGAATATCTTGACTTGTAGGATACTCTTTTCTTTGGGAAGAAGACGTGAGTCCATTATGAGGTGGATATGATATGAGAGAAATAATGAGATCTTGAAGTGGATCAGATTTCACCAAAGTGGAAGAACCCATTATGCATGTCAGGGGTTCATGAACATCTTGCACTGACACGTTAGAATCATGAAGGGGATTAGGATCATGAGGGAGACTAGGATTGTGTAGTGGACATGGTTCAATGACAGGCTCTTCAATAGATGGAATGGGAAAAATAATTGGATCATCAAAAGAAATGCAATCTTGGAGTGGATATGCTGGATTAGGACATGGAGATGGAGGAACAAGAGGATCTTGTGGAGGATTTAAAGGAATAATTTGATCTTGACAAGGAGGAAGATCATTAGAATCCTCTTTAAAGGTGCTTTTCTCTTGACTTTCAATGGGATCATTGGAAAGGATGGAAGGGATATCTTGCTCTTTCTTAGGAAGTGGAATGTCAATGGGATTTGATAGGATATTGTGTTCATGAAATAGAAGGGGATCATTTGGGATTGGATGGACTGGGGTATCTTGATCTTGCTTGGGGAATGGAGTGTCAATAGGACTTTGGATAGGATGGACAAGAATAGGGGAATCATCATGACTTCCTGGGAAGATGAGATCCTGGTCAGCAATTGGATGGGATGATAAGGTTTCAGGATCTTGATCTTGATCTGTTTTAACACGCGTTTCTTTATGCTCTAAATTATCCTCTTGACATGAGGTTGGACTTTGGATATGCATGGGGGATTCTGACAAGGGATCAATGGTTTGGCATGAAGGAAATGCACTTTGAACATTTGTGATGGATTCTGGAAAGGAATCAATGCTTGAACATGAGGAAGAGGGACTTCGAATGGGGTCCTCTAAAACAGGTAATGGCAATAAAGTGCATGGTTGCATTGGGTCTAGTATTTCCGAAACATGACAAGGATGTGCATCATGAATTAGATTATCTTGGCAATTAATTATGGATAGCTCTTGGATAATTGCATCTTTGGGTGTATTATTGGATGAGGACAATATGGAAGGTTCTTGTGAAACTTCTAAAAGTGTAGGGATAGATGCCACTGGAGAGTCAATTTGTTTGTGGGGGGATGAGGCATTGCTAGACATAAGTGTACTATCTTGATCTTCTTCAAAGAGCTCACTTGGTAATTTTCTTAAGAGCATTGCAATAAAGCCACCTTTCTTTCGAGGTTTTGACATAGTTATATCTGGAATTTGAACTTGTTTGGCAAGGAGTTGGTTCTAGTCTGATGTTATGTTTTGATATTGGTCTTGGTTCAATTGTTCTGACATGTTTGAAACTTGTGTTGGTGTGTGCTGCAACCTTTGTTTTTGAATGTTTGGTTGTGGTTGTTGACATTGATATTCCACCATTGGTTGAACCATTTGTTGACATTGTATAGTTGGTTGGACATATTGTTGAAATTGGACCATTGGTTGGACCATTGGTTGTATTGGTTGAAAATCAGATTGATAGTAAACACGTTCTTGGTCTTGTTGTGGAGGAACATAATGTTGAAATTGATGTTGTCTCCTTTCTTGAAATTGTTTCATCATCTCTATTTGGGAGAGGAGAGCTGGTGTGTCTGATCGTTCAAGAAGAGATCTTACATCAATTGGCTCAATCTTTGGATTTTGACTTGGAAATTTTCGAAACATTTTGGACATTTGTGATCTATTCTTCTGAATGTTTTTCACTCTTTGTTCCAATATCTCCTCTTCTTGAGCTAGTTTCTCCTCTAGTTTTTGTATTTGGAGACTTGTTTCATCATAAAAAGTTTGATCAATGTTGCTTTGTTGTTGGGTTGGATAGAATTGTGATTGCATTGTCGGTTGATATGTCAAACGTTGTTGCATCATTGGTGCTTGGAACCTTGTTTCAGTAGACATGTCACTATGCAATGTTTTTGGGATTTTGGATTTTAAAAGGATGATGTATGATATGCAACTAAATGTAACCTAAATAGATGAAAATGTAATCTATGGCAAGAATGCAACCTATGTTTTTGTTGTTTTTGAAGATTTTGACAAACTCATGAATGCAATTCTAAAAATGAGACCCTTAGGAGATTGAAATGATGTCTAGACCTCAAAGGAAAAATGGACCAAGTGACAAAAGGACAAAATGACAATGTCTCCCCTATATGCTTGGATACTAAGCAAGGTTTGACCAAATGACATTGATGACAAAAAGACAAAAGTTTGATAAGGTCTAGATGTCCTAACAATGACTTAGGGTTTATCAAAGATTTGGATTACTCAAGTATGACAAATATGATATGATAATGACCTAAACTTAATGAAGAGACCTAGGGTATGCAAATATGAATGTATGACAATGGTATTACTCTAATGAAAGAGGACACATGCAACTGGATGACCCTTATTGATATGCAAAGGAGTATGACCTAAGTGAAACCTAACCTTGGTAGTTGACAATGACTTTGCAAAATGCAAACCTAAGATGAACCCAAATCTAAGTGACATGAATGTTGAGACAAGATTTTGAAAAATGTTTGACAACCATGTTTGAAGGTGTTTTGATCTTTGTTGGATGAAATGTTCTTGTGTTTAACCTTGTTTTGAATCAATTTGTCTTGTTTTTGAAATGAGATACAATTCAACTTTTGACAAGCAAAGAAGAGAAGATATTTTAACATAGACTCAAGACAATCATGCTCATTCACACATTTCTTATGGTAGGCAAGGACATTAGGTACTTGAGAGGTAGACTCGTTATCGGATTCAAGGAGAATGCATAGATGCTTGAACCCACGGGCTCCCCTCCACGACACTCACTTCTCAATGCAACCAAGCATTAGTCCCCATGGAAATCTCCCCATGGAGAACTTAGTATCTCTTCCTAGTATCCGAACTTGTCCTTCTCAATGAACTAGAAGGATTTTTGGCCTCTAAATACAAGGTGTTTAGTAAGGATTTCTGTTAAGCATTACTCCTTGGTGTCATGCAAGCGTGATTGAGACATTAAGCCCACCAAGATACCAAACAAATGTAGACGTGCAAGCATGATTTAGACCATGAGGTCCTACTTAGATGTTGATATGAGAAAGAGTTCAAGCGTCATCACTTCCCAAGTAACTACAATTCCCATGTAACCCGTCCTTCAAAGCTTTCGCCCATCAGGTATTTGTTTATAGTGAGTTAGAATGCCAAGGTATTCTAGCCGTACTCACTTTGGGTAGTTTCATCTCATTTTCCATGTCCTTATTCTACCAACGTCTTTGAGCATACTTTTAAAGGTCATGGCCCATTTATTTCAAGGTTACTATCCAAACAGAAAGATGTTTAAGTCCTTCTTCCATCCCTATCATGTGTCCATCTTCTATTGAAAAAGATCAAAAAAAAAAAAAAAAGATCAAAAAAAAAAAAAGATCGAAAAAAAAAGAAAAAAAAAGTAAAGAAAAATAATTCGTCCACTGGTGAAAACCTGGCAAACAGGTGCCTTGGGCAAGTACTATGATGAAAACCTGGCAAACAGGCATCATGTGTAGTCTATGAACTTCTTGCACACCACACTTGGGGGCAGGTTTCCTTCTTCATATCTTATTGCCCTTCAGTATCCTATCAAACCCCTGTCATTACCCTCCATTATCCTATTGTCCCTCATGTCTAGTTTCCCTTTCCACCTTTTGATCTTGACAAGGCTGACTATCTTCATGAGCATCATGCATCTTGTTTGCAGCTTTTAGTCCATCATAGCTTTTGGTCTTTATCCATTTGCTTATTGTAACCTTTCATCCATATTCCCTAGCTTATTGCAACTTTCTGTCACTATCCCTTAACCTATCCCGACCTTTAGTCCATGTCCCTTAGCCTATTCTTGGTCTTGCTTATCCTATCCATATCTTATCACTATCCATACACTCTTTTTCTATCCCTTGATCTTGATCTGACATAAGGATGCAAAATTTAAACATAGTTTCAAAAACCTCTTGACATGTCCCTCATGCCATGTTCTTGTTGTACATTGTCATATCCAGTCTCTGGTCCCATCACGCAATAGCCCTTGAAAATTGCATCCATATTGTCTCCATAATAAAAGGTCTTTGTCTTCCCTCTATTCACCAACATTTCAGAAAGCCTACTTATTCACCTGTCATATTCCTTGCCTTGCTAGACACTAGGGGCAAAATCATAAAAAAAATCAAATAATATCCTGAAATAATCCAAAAATAAAAAAATCAAATAATATCCTGAAATAATAAAAAAAGAAAAAAAATGGAAAAATGTCCTGAAATAATGCAAAAAAATTGAAAAATGTCCTGCAATAGTCCAAAAAAAATGAAAAATGTCCTGAAAAAAAAATTAAAACTTGAAAAGCATTTTGCAAAAAAAATATCCCTTTTGTGCATAAGAAAAATCACTGAGCATCTCTCCAACGAGACGCAATCCAACACTGCGCTTTACTACAAATCACGCATTAACAGATGAACTTTTTCAATCAAACCAGACATTCAAACTGATCAAAATTATCATATCAATCAACGTCAAAATCATTGGTCCTTGTCTCTACTATCATGGGTCTTATACAGGGTGTGGTATACTCAAAACCAGACTGTGTTCTGTCTTAGACGGGGTACTGCATTCCCTGAAACTAGACAGCATGATCGTCTTATCAACACTTTCAACTTTTGACAATGAAGATCAAGATGTTTGTTTGACTTGTTGGAATTTGTGAGTCTTATCATTTATCTTCTATCATGTTCCTATGTTGCTCGATGATGTCACTGAGTGATTTAGAGTGACCGGGATGGTTCATGGTCCCTTTCTTTTTGTTGTTGTGATTGCTGTTTGTCTGCAATGTGTCTGTCTTTTGCAAAAAGGGTTGCATTTCAGCTCTGGCCTTCAATGCCATGATGCTACGCATCCATTTTGCTACATTAAAATAAAGGTTCTCACCTACAAAGTGCATTAGTGAAAGCAAGTTTTTTTTTCGTCTCTAACTATCCTCTATCTCATTTCTTCTTACTAACATTTCTTCCATTAGTTCGGATAGTCAATTCGGTCTAGTGCTCCGATTTCCCCAAACACATGTTGCATCCTTCATTCATTGGTTAGTACATTTGCATTATATCGAACATCACATCAAACATTTTATCCATTTCATATTATAAATGCACCAAAAACACATCAAAATGTATTCATACATGTTCCACAATAAATAGTGCATACATCATCCATACATAGAAAACAACTATAAGTCATAACACATTGCATCCCCTCATATCGATGCATATCATATCATATATCCACATAATATCGGAGTAAAAAATTGGACTGTCTGTCCTAAGTATGGTTTGCAAGCTGACTACAAAATGTCAAACTACATCTGTCTCTGTCCTAGGGAGCACGTGCCTCTGTCACTGGGTGCTCCCTCTGTCCTCCTCAACCCTACCATGTCTCAAAGATGATGTCCCTCCTGTCCCTGGTCCTGGCTGTGGTGGTCTCATAGGTCCACTCACCCCCATGCTGCTCACTGACCTCCGAGAGCGTGCCTTGCTCTCTGTCCTCAATCGTGCCCGATATGAAGCTGCTCTCTGCTTTGGTGGAACTACACTCTCATATAGTGTCATCCAATGGCGTATCTGCTCTCCAGTCTCTACCAACATCTATGCCATCTCCCGTGCAATGGCATCCCTAATCGACCCAATATACTTAGTGACTCTCTGTTCTTCTAGCTGTGCCTGAGCTACTGCTGTATCTCGAGCTGTTGTAAGTATGGCTATCTCTGCTCTAAACTGATTCTGCTCTATCCTCAAGATGGCATTCTGTCTCTCTAAAGTCACAATGTGATCATGCTGACTCGCTATGGTAGCCCTACACATCTCCATCTCCTCTATGCTAGCTGTCTCCGACTCTATGGGTATATCCTGCAATGGCTCCTGATCACCTAAATCTAGCTCATAATCGTCATCCCTCTCATCATCTCCGTCCTCGTCGTCCCCCTCATCCTCATCCCCGCCCTCATCCTCCTCGTCCTCATCGTCTCCCTCCTCCTCTCCCGCGAGTGGGAAGTCCTCCTGTCTCTTAGGTACCGGAATATCAGGATCTGTCAATGGCACTAGCCGTCATCGTGCAAACCATCTCTCATACTCCTCTGTCATCCCGGCGTCCTCCACATTTGATCTCCAATCCCACTATCTCTGCTGTAGCTGTGTGAAGTCAGCATATGCTATGTGTGGCTGAATCATTCTAATTTTCCTAATTTCTATTTTTCAATTCTCTCTACACAATTTCCTTCATGCCAAACCATTGATCCCTTGTCAGAATCCCCAATGCATATCCAAAGTCCAACCTCATGTCAAGAGGATAATTTAGAGCATAAAGAAATGCATGTTAAAACAGATCAAGATCAAGATCCCGAAACCTTATCATCCCATCCAATTGTTGACCAATTTATAGAATCAGTACCAAAAACCAAAAAATGCAAAAACAAAATGCAACACAAAACAATTTGCAAGTGAAAAACACTGCCTTTTAGCTCTGTTTCTGGCCCTACACAGGCGCAGAATGTCTCACACAGGCACAAAATGATTAACATAGGCACAGATTATCCTTGACACAAGTGCAGAATGCTTAACACAGGTGCAAATTGTCTTACACATGCGCATAAGTTTTTAGAAAACCCTACATTACCTTATTTCTTGGGTTTTTAACCTGCAAATCAACTTAAAAGCACTCAAAAGCATGGTTAGGGGGTTAGTTCACGTCGAGTTCACCAATTAATGTAGATAGGAAATAATTACCATTTTTAGACGTCTACATTTTACCCCTCTTTGAGACAATGCGATTTTAAGCATTGTTTCAAAGAACAATAATGAAAATGCCCCAGACAATGATAATGACATATAGATGCCCCCTCGAGGAATTGGCCGGAAACATCCAAAAAAGAGGCCAATTGATCGATAAGAATGATAGAATATGATAGGAGTGAACAGACTCACAATCGGAGATCAGATGCATGAATGACAAGCAATTGAAAGCGCAAAAGACCCTGACCAGACATGAAATGGAGAGAGTGCACGTCCATCTATGCACTGACAAAGAGCTATAAATGAGACAAAGAGAGTGAAAATTGCTCATTTGCACCAACCAAAGAGGAGAATTTGTTCCTCTGAAAAAGGACACTTGCAGAGAGATGGTGAACATTCCAATGGCAGATCACCTCAGAGAATGTGTACGCACCTACGGACGACCGGATGATGCGGGAGCAGCGGTATGTATCTCAAAAACCCATATTTTCAATTTTATGAATTTGATTGGCTTACGGGACATTGCGGGGCCCAGAGGGAATGCATAAATTGACTTTTGCGCTTGTGTAGGGTGAATTTTGCGCTTGTGTAGGGTGAATTCTGTGCTTGTGTAGGGTCTTCTGCGCTTGTGTAGGGGACACAGGCGCAGGTTGTGTTACACAGGCGCAGGACGTAACACATAGGCGCAGTTGTGCATTGTGAACCCTAATTTGGTCAAAATTGGCATGCGAATGATCCCGAAAAGGGGGATAAGAATAGGATAGGTCAAAATAGATTAGAAACACCCTGATTTGTGGATGAAATGAGGAAATGCACCCCGTAGGACCAAACCTTAAAATTGATAAAATATGCCCCAATTGTGATGCAGAGTCGACAGTATCCGTTGATCATGCAGGAGAACAGACCAGATTGCTTCATGTTACGACATAGACTCAGAAGCACGGACAAAGATACATTAGCAGGACTTGGGATATACTATATCACATTCATGCCTGAGATTAGGGCAAACACAGGACTGCTTACCGCATTGGCAGAGTGATGTCATTCATAGACCTCCTCTTTCCATCTAGCAACTGGAGAGGCGACGGTGACACTAGAGGATGTATGGCATATCCTCCGCATTTCGATTCATGGAGAGATGGTAGAGTATGACTCAGTGATAGGGAGAGATGCGTTGTGCAGATTATTTGAGTGCGACGCAGATGATCTGGATATCATAGAGAGGGAGATCTGCTGGGAGACCATGGCATCAGAGTATGATCAACAATATGTGGTGATAGCAGTGGTGATAGCATGTTTATTAGCACGAGACAGATGAGGACATGGATTCCCGATTGGATGGGGAAGAGTGCTAGAGTGGATGGTGACAGAGGGGATGGTGTACGCATGGGGACCATGTGTACTGGCTATGCTATATTTTCAGTTGCATCAGATAGCATATCAGGGTGTGCAGACTTTGAGCTGTGGAGTCACATTGTTATAGGTATGGGCATTTGAGCACATAGCCATATGTCGACCGATTGCAGAGAGACAGGTATTACCACATCGACCATATGTGTACTGCTATGGGGGAGCACTGAGATAGGGTCTATTTGGATACATATTGTATTGGAGACACGAGCTAGACAGACTGAGAGAGTTCACATGGAGGCCACATCATGATTGTCTTGGATGATCAGATGATAGTGATGAGCTATCATATTATAGACAAGAGAGATAACTGATTGGGTGACCAATGAATTGCCAGAGAGTGATTGAGATGTACCTACCAGAGAGAGTCAGACGATAGTTTGGAGAGAGGTAGGATGTACCTAGGAGGACTGCACACTTTGCCCGATCTCACAGAGACACGAGTCAGTGGGGGAGTATGATTCAGCCACACATAGCATATGCCAACTTCACATAGCTATAGTAGAGATAGTGGGATTGGAGATCAGATGTGGAGGACACCGAGATGACAGAGGAGTATGAGAGATGGTTTGCACGACAACGGCTAGTGCCATTGACAGATCCTGATATTCTAGTACCTAGGAGATAGGAGGACTTCCCACTCGCACGAGAGGAGGAGGGAGATGATGAGGATGAGGAGGATGAGGGCGGGGATGAGGATGAGGGGGACGACGAGGATGGAGATGATGAGAGGGATGACGATTATGAGCCAGATTCAGGCGATCAGGAGCCATTGCAGGATATACCCATAGAGCTGGAGATAGCTAGCATAGAGGAGATGGAGATGTGCAGGGCTACCATAGTGAGTCAGCATGATCACATTGCGACTTTAGAGAGACAAAATGCCATCTTGAGGATAGAGCAGGATCAGTTCATAGTAGAGATAGCCAAACTTACAGCGGCTCGAGATACAACAATAGCCCAGGCACAGTGAGAAGAAAAGAGAGTCACTGAGTATATTGGGTCGATTAGGGATTGCAGTGCACGGGAGATGGCACAGATGTTGGTAGAGACCGGAGAGGAGATACGGCCTTGGAGGACACTATATGAGAGTGCGGTTCCACCAGAGCAGAGAGCAGCTTCATATCGGGCACAATTGAGGACAGAGAGTAGGGCATGCTCTCGGAGGTCAGTGAGTAGCATGGGGGTGAGTGGACCTATGAGACCACCACAGCCAGGACGAGGGACAAGAGGGAAATCATCTTTGAGACATGGCAGGGATGAGGAGGACAGAGGGAGCACCCAGTGATAGAGGCACATGCTCCTTAGGACAGAGACAGATGTAGTTTGACATTTATGTAGTCAGCCTGCGGGGCATACTTAGGACAAACAGTCCAATTTTGTACTCCGATATTATGTTGATATATGATATGATATGCATCGATATGATGGAATGCAATGTGTTATGACTTATAGTTGTTTTCTATGTATGGATGATGTATGCACTATTTATTTTGGAACATGTATGAATACATTTTGATGCATCTATAATATGAAATGGATAAAATGCTTGATGTGAGGCTTGATGTAATGCAAATGTATTAACCAATGAATGCAGGATGCAGCATATGTGTTTTGGGAAATCAGAGCACTAGACTGAACTGACTATCCGAACTGAAAAAAGAAATGTTAGTAAGAAGAAATGAGACAGAGGAAAGTTAGAGATGAAGAAAAAACTTGCTTTCACTAATGCACTTTGTAGGTGAGAACCTTTATTTTAATGTAACAAAATGGATGCGTAGCATCATGCAATTGAAGGCCAGAGCTAAAATGTAACCCTTTTTGCAAAATGCAGACACATTGCAGACAAACAGCAATCACAACAACAAAAAAGAAAGGGACCATGAACCATCCCGGTCACTCTAAATCACTCAGTGACATCATCGAGCAACATAGGAACATGATCGAAGATAAATCAATAAATGATAAGACTCGCTAATTCCAACAAGTCAAACAAACATCTTGATCTTCATTGTCAAAAGCTGAAAGTGTTGATAAGATGATCATGCTGTCTGGTTTCGGGGAATGCGGTACCCCATCCAAGACAGGACACAGTCTGGTTTCGAGTATACCACACCCTGTATAAGACCCATGATAGTAGAGACAAGGACAAATGTTTTTGAGGTTGATTGATATGACAATTTTGATCAGTTTGAATGTTTGGTTTGATTGAAAAAGTTCATTTGTTAATGCGTGATTGTATTAAAACCCAGTGTTGGATTGCGTGTCATTGGAGGGATGCTCAGTGATTTGTCTTATGCACAAAAGGGATATATTTTTTTCCAAAATGCTTTTCGAGTTTTTATAATTTTTTTGTGTTCAATTTTTTTTCAGGACTTTATATGACCTTTTAGGGATTTTTTCAGGACATTATTTGATTTTTATGATTTTTTCAGGACATTATTTGATGCTTAGGGATTTTTTTCTGGAGATTATTTGATTTTTAGAGATTTTTTTTTCAGGACATTTTTCAATTTTTTTTGGACTATTGCAGGACATTTTTCAATATTTTTTGGATTATTTCAGGACATTTTTCAATTTTTTTTTTTTTGGATTATTTCAGGATATTATTTGATTTTTTTTTTTGGATTATTTCAGGATATTATTTGATTTTTTTTTTGGATTATTTCAGGATATTATTTGATTTTTTTTATGATTTTGCCCCCAATGTCTAGCAAGGCAAGGAATATGACAGGTGAATAAGTAGGCTTTCTGAAATGTTGGTGAATAGAGGGAAGACAAAGGCCTTTTATTATGGAGACAATATGGATGCAATTTTAAAGGGCTATTGCGTGATGGGACAAGAGATTGGATATGACAATGTAAAGCAGGAACATGGCATGAGGGACATGTCAAGAGGTTTTTGAAACTATGTTTAAATTTTGAGTCCTTATGTCAGATCAAAATCAAGGGACAGAAAAAGAGTGTATGGATAGTGATAAGATATGGATAGGATAAGCAAGACCAAGAATAGGCTAAGTGTGGTGTGCTAGAAGTTCATAGGCTACCCATGACGCCTGTTTGCCAGGTTTTCATCATGGTACTTTCCCAAGGCACCTGTTTGCTAGGTTTTCACCAGTGGACGAATTATTTTTTCTTTACTTTTTTTTTTCTTTTTTTTTTCTCTTTTTTTTTTTTTTTTTGATATTTTTCAATAGAAGATGGACACATTATAGGGGATGGAAGAAGGACTTAAACATCTTTTTGTTTGGATAGTAACCTTGAAATAAATGGACCATGACCTTTAAAAGTATGCTCAAAGACGTTGGTAGGATAAGGACATGGAAAATGAGATGAAACTAAGGCAAGGATTTATGCAAAGGATGGGATCAACGGAATCGAAAGATGGAAAATATGCATTGGATAATCTATAGGGTATTGGAAGAATTGGGCTTCAGTCGATGGAAATGAAGGCAAGATCGACATTGGCACACACCTTGAGGGGTGATGGACTGATGGAGGAAAAGTGGGTTTTGGATATGGAGATTTTGACGAAGGAAAGGCTATGGATTTTGGGACATAAGGGCCCAAAATGGATGAAGAAGGTGATGTTGGAATAGACTTGGAAGGTTTGGATGGAGGAATAGCAATTTTAGATGCCAATTTTGATGTTTCTTTAGGCTTTTGTGCTTCAAGGAGCCGCTTAGGGATCCACATGGTTTTTGATTTTTCATGCTTTTGTGGTTCCTTGGAGCGCATTGCTTGCACAAGGGATTTAGGAACCCATATATATTTTAACTTTTGTTTTTGAGCAATGGGCCTTTGTGACCTTTTAGATTTTCCCTTTTCTTTATAGATCATATTGTTCTTTGTTTTGACATGTCGTCTATATTGGACATGTTGATCCTTGAATACATGTGGATTGCTAGACTTATGACGTTTACACTTGGCATCCAAATTGCTTGGAGGAGGAAAGGAATGCACGGATGGATATGAATGAAATGGACTTCTTTTGGATTGATGAAATTTACTCAAGGATGTGTGCCTTTGTTGACCTTGCATAAAGGATGAAGGGATATAAGGACCTAAGATGGATGGAAAGTATGATGGGGAAGGGATATGTTTGGACTTTGAAGGGATGTTGGATTTAGTAGGGGTACCAACATCTTGAGAGTGAGTTGTGTAGACATGACCCTTAACACTTTCTTTCACATTAAGGGATTCTTGCTTATGGAGATCTACCCCTTTCCCTTAATGAATATCTTGACTTGTAGGATACTCTTTTCTTTGGGAAGAAGACGTGAGTCCATTATGAGGTGGATATGATATGAGAGAAATAATGAGATCTTGAAGTGGATCAGATTTCACCAAAGTGGAAGAACCCATTATGCATGTCAGGGGTTCATGAACATCTTGCACTGACACGCTAGAATCATGAAGGGGATTAGGATCATGAGGGAGACTAGGATTGTGTAGTGGACATGGTTCAATGACAGGCTCTTCAATAGATGGAATGGGAAAAATAATTGGATCATCAAAAGAGATGCAATCTTGGAGTGGATATGCTGGATTAGGACATGGAGATGGACGAACAAGAGGATCTTGTGGAGGATTTAAAGGAATAATTTGATCTTGACAAGGAGGAAGATCATTAGAATCCTCTTTAAAGGTGCTTTTCTCTTGACTTTCAATGGGATCATCAGAAAGGATGGAAGGGATATCTTGATCTTTCTTAGGAAGTGGAATGTCAATGGGATTTGAAAGGATATCGTGTTCATGAAATAGAAGGGGATCATTTGGGATTGGATGGACTGGGATATATTGATCTTGCTTGGGGAATGGAGTGTCAATAGGACTTTAAATAGGATGGACAAGAATAGGGGAATCATCATGAGTTCCTGGGAAGATGAGATCCTGGTCAACAATTGGATGGGATGATAAGGTTTCAGGATCTTGATCTTGGTCTGTTTTAACACGCGTTTCTTTATGCTGTAAATTATCCTCTTGAAATGAGGTTGGACTTTGGATATGCATGGGGGATTCTGATAAGGGATCAAGGGTTTGGCATGAAGGAAATGCACTTTGAACATTTGTGATGGATTCTGGCAAGGAATCAATGCTTGAACATGAGGAAGAGGGACTTCAAATGCTGTCCTCTAAAACTGGTAATGGCAATAGAGTGCATGGTTGCATTGGGTCTAGTATTTCCGAAACATGACAAGGATGTGCATCATGAATTGGATTATCTTGGCAATCAATTATGGATAGCTCTTGGATAATTGCATCTTTGGGTGTATTATTGGATGAGGACAATATGGCAGGTTCTTGTGAAACTTCTAAAAGTGTAGGGATAGATGCCACTGGAGAGTCAATTTGTTTGTGGGGGGATGAGGCATTGCTAGACATAAGTGTATTATCTTGATCTTCTTCAAAGAACTCACTTGGTAATTTCCTTAAGAGCATTGCAATAAAGCCACCTTTCTTTCGAGGTTTTGACATAGTTATATCTGGAATTTGAACTTGTTTGGCAAGGAGTTGGTTCTAGTGTGATGTCATGTTTTGATATTGGTCTTGGTTCAATTGTTCTGACATGTTTGAAACTGGGGTTGGTGTGTGCTGCAACCTTTGTTTTTGAATGTTTGGTTGTGGTTGTTGACATTGATATTCCACCATTGGTTGAACCATTTTTTGACATTGTATAGTTGGTTGGACATATTGTTGAAATTGGACCATTGGTTGGACCATTGGTTGTATTGGTTGAAAATCTGATTGATAGTAAACACCTTCTTGTTCTTGTTGTGGAGGCACATAATGTTGAAATTGATGTTGTCTCCTTTCTTGAAATTGTTTCATCATCTCTATTTGGGAGAGGAGAGCTGGTATGTTTGATCATTCAAGAAGAGATCTTACATCAAATTGCTCAATCTTTTTATTTCGACCTAGAAATTTTTGAAACATTTTGGACATTTGTGATCTATTCTTCTCAATGTTTTTCACTCTTTGTTCCAATATCTCCTCTTCTTGAGCTAGTTTCTCCTCTATTTTTTGTATTTGGAGACTTGTTTCATCATAAAAGGTTTGATCAATGTTGCTTTGTTGTTGGGTTGGATAGAATTGTGATTGCATTGTCGGTTGATATGTCAACCTTTGTTGCATCATTGGTGCTTGGAACCTTGTTTCAGTAGACATGTCACTATGCAATGTTTTTGGGATTTTGGATTTTAAAAGGATGATGTATGATATGCAACTAAATGCAACCTAAATAGATGAAAATGTAATCTATGGCAAGAATGCAACCTATGTTTTTGTTGTTTTTCAAGATTTTGACAAACTCATGAATGCAATTCTAAAAATGAGACCCTTAGGAGACTGAAATGATGTCTAGACCTCAAAGGACAAAAGGACCAAGTGACAAAAGGACAAAATGACAATGTCTCCCCTATATGCTTGGATACTAAGCAAGGTTTGACCAAATGACATTGATGACAAAAAGACAAAAGTTTGATAAGGTCTAGACTTCCTAACAATGACTTAGGGTTTATCAAAGATTTTGATTACTCAAGTATGACAAAACCTAGTTTTGACACTATATGCAAAGGGACAATTACTATGCAAATAACGCTAATATGATATGATAATGACCTAAACTTAATGAAGAGACCTAGGGTATGCAAATATGAATGTATGACAATGGTATTACTCTAATGCAAGAGGACACATGCAAATGGATGACCCTTATTGATATGCAAAGGAGTATGACCTAGGTGAAACCTAACCTTGGTATTTGACAATGACTTTGCAAAATGCAAACCTAAGATGAACCTAAATCTAAGTGACATGAATGTTGAGACAAGATTTTGAAAAATGTTTGACGGCCATGTTTGAAGGTGTTTTGATCTTTGTTGGATGAAATGTTCTTGTGTTTAACCTTGTTTTGAATCAATTTGTCTTGTTTTTGAAATAAGATGCAATTCAACTTTTGACAAGCAAAGAAGACAAGATATTTTAACATAGACTCAAGACAATCATGCTCATTCACACATTTCTTATGGTAGGAAAGGACATTAGGTACTTGAGAGGACATTAGGACATTTCTTACGGCAGCCAAGCATTAGTCGCCATGGAAATCTCCCCATGGAGAACTTAGTATCTCTTCCTAGTATCCAAACTTGTCCTTCTCAAGCAACTAGAAGGATTTTTGGCCTCTAAATACAAGGTGTTTAGTAAGGATTTTTGTTAAGCGTTAGTCCTTGGTGTCACGCAAGTGTGATTGAGACATTAAGCTTACCAAGATACCAAAGAAATGTAGTCGCGCAAGCATGATTTAGACCGTGAGGTCCTACTTAGATGTTGATATGAGAAAGAGTTCAAGGGTCATCACTTCCCAAGTAACTCCAATTCCCACATAACCCGTCCTTCAAAGCTTTCGCCCATCAGGTATTTGTTTATAGTGTGTTAGAATGCCAAGGTATTCTAGCCGTACTCACTTTGGGTCGTTCCCTTCTCATGGTTGTCACTTGCTTGCAAAAGCAAATGGTTAGGAAGGCAGGCCCTCTAAAGGTGACACACAATCAAAAACATGAGCATGGTATCGAAGATCTGGATTTCTTATCACCCTAAGAAGGATGAGAGCATATTCTCCTACTCCAATGTCAAACTCAACAATCAAAGAAAACATACATTCATTCCATAATATTTAGAAATCATACTAGGTGCCTAAATATTAATTACAAACACAAAGTTTAGTTGTAGTCCAAGGCAACCTGCAAAACCCAAGTCAGAAGTTTGATATGTTTAGTCTTTGACTATCAAACCTGTATAAAACGTGTTAGTAGTTTCATTTGTTGTCTTTGCCATGCGTATGCCAAGGTGCTGCATAGAGAATCAGTACCAAAAACCAAAAAAGTAGAAACAAAATTCAAAATAAAACAATTTGCAAGTGAAAAACATTACCTTTTACCTCTGTTTCTGGCCCTACACAAGCGCAGAATGTCTCACATAGGCGCAAAATGATTGACATAGGCACAGATTGTCCTTGACATAGGCGCAAAATGCTTGACACAGGCGCAGATTGTCTCACACAGGTGCAGAAGTTCTCAGAAAACCCCACATTATCTTGTTTCTTGGGTTTTTAACCTGCAAATCAACTTAAAAGCACTCAAAAGCATGGTTAGGGGGTTAGTTCACATCGGATTCACCAATTAATGTAGATAGGAAATAATTCTAATTATTAGAAAATTGGAACTTAGGAATTAGAAATTAGGAATTAGAAATTGATGAAAAATTAGGAAATTAGGAATTAGGAGAAATTAGATAAATCAATTAATAATTTGTCATTTATTAATTAATTCACAAAAAGAGGAATAATTAGTTATCCAATTAAATAAACATTTAATTGTGACATGAAGACTTAGGATAAATAAATAATTTATTAATCCGAGAGGGGGAAATGACAAACAGGATTAAATGAATAAAATCATGAAACCCTAAAAGATGAATTAGAAATGCAAGGATGACAATTAGGTCTTGACAAAAGATAATTGATGTCGATTCGATCATGATTCTGACTAACAAAAGACCAATGTTGACAAACGATTTGATTGATAAATGCGCCAATTGATGAGGAACAATGACAATTTGATCGAAATTGACATGATTGAGAAGGACGACGATCGATGACAAATCGATTGCAAAATGACAAGATTGACAAGAAGACAAGGATCGATGACAAAATAGATTGCAAAACGACCAGATTGAAAATGACAACGATCGATGACAAATCTATCACATGATGAGAAGATTGATAAGAGGAAAAAACCCTAATTAGGATTGACGATGTCCAAAATGATGACAAATGAATACGCACATTGATGCGACAGGATAAGATTGACCAAAATCATGACAAATATTGTTATCGACAAGACCAAATTCGAAGATGAGACGAATGAAGAATGCAGAAGAATGACTCGATGCTCGCAAATGATAAAGACCAAGTGCGTAACATAGGAGAAATGTTAATGCGATACAAGAACCCTAAAATAAGGCAATGTGCAAATGTTAAAGTATGACTCCACAAGCGTTGACCATTTTTAGACGTCTATAGAACCAAAGTAGTATAAAATATACATTTAGTAGACAATTCCAAATGGAAACGTTGTGGGCCATATAGAAGATAGCTATAGTGAATCTCTATAGACCATATGTCTAACTAAAATTATTTTTTAGTTAGAATTACTTAAATTCACTTGTGCTGATGAGCTGGCTTGAAACGTGACACAATTTTGTGCCTTTAACCTTTTTATTAGGGAAATAGTACTTCTACTAGTGCTGGATCTAAGCAGGTTTAGTGGAATAGATGTAGGCAGTATAAGACGAAGCTTGATTGGGTAAGACGATCACTTCCTCCACCTCAATAAGTTCTGAAAATAAATATCGATAGCTCTTCTAGTGGGAATCCTAGTTATGTATGTATAGGTGGTATTGGTAGAGATAGTGCTGGTGATGTTCGATTTTTCTTTTCTATTTATAAAGTGTTTCATATGAATAGCTACATGAATACCCTCACCATCTTATATTCTATGGAGAGAGGATATGATCTTGGTTGGAAAAGGATTATTTGTCAAATTTATTCACAAGTGGTTATGAATATGCTACAATAGAATCACTTGAACTATCCTAATTGTAGTTAGCTATGGTTATTCGATATTCTTAATTGTAGTGGATGTGATCTCATTTGAGTAGGTCTTTAGAATCAATTACATTTTGTCATATTCCTAGGGAGCAGAATAGAGTAGTGGATTGCCTAGCAATATGGGCCTCTAATCTAATGTAGGGTTAGAATATTATAGATAGGAGATATTTGCCACTGGATTAATCTCATATGTTAGAGAAATTAGTTCTAGAGGATAGGAATGGGTAATTAATTATTCTTCATAGGCTTGTTGACCATTCTTGCTTTGTAATTCTCATTTGTGTTTAATACATTTTTACCCCTTTTGTGAAAAGAGACTACACTAAAAAATAGAATCAAAATTATTTTTTACGAAAGGGGAAAAATTTGTTAGCCATAAAAGAAAAATACAAAACAGTAATGGCTAGTGGCCCAATAAAGGACAACCACTTATACAACCTTATTTTCCACAACTAATTTCTTGAACATATAAAATAAATCCAAAGTAAAATTTCTTCTATCTACAAAATTCCAAACCTATAGTCATTCAGATGTCCATTTTGCTAGGCAATTTGCTAGTCCATTTCACTCTTGCAAAATGTGAGAAAAGGTAACACATTCAAAAGACTTACTTGGGTTTAGAATCTCCCTAATAATCACAACTAAATACTAGTTAGCAACATCCATTTGCTACTCATTCAAAATGTCCACCAACGCTTGTGAATCATACTCACAAATAATCCATTTCTATCTAGGAGCACAACCTCTCTCCATAGGATACAAGATGTCAAGAGCCTTCATGAAATTATTTGTATGAAAAACTTTTATAAATGATAAAGAAATATTAAACATCACTAGATAACTATCTCTACCAATACCATCAATGTTGGCATGCCCAATATTTCCCCTAGAAGAGCTATCAATATTTATCTTTAAATTTCCTTAAGGAGGAGGAAGCCATCATCCCACATGATCAATCTTCTACTTTGGTTGTCTACATCTTGCATCAGTAGAAGTAACAGTCCCTTGAGTAGGGAAACCCGACCTTCTAGAAATATTCACAACACTAGGATCCACTACACTAAAAGATTCCAACATATTGACATGAGAAGGAAAACACATAATAACTATATACAATATAATTTCACAAGAAAAAGTTGATCCTTAATAATATTGAAAGAAAAAGAAAATTGAATTCTATGCCTTCCTTCTTATACAATAAGTCAAAAATTGTTAGGTTTGGGCAATGGTAAAAACTTTAAAGATTTATGTTGGTCAAGGTAAATATTCTTTTATTTTTTGACCACTTTTATTAAACATCAAGATATGATGCATCTCATTTCATTACCTTTTTTTTTTGGTTGAAAATGTAGAAATTACTCCCAAGCTAGAAATTAGTATATGAATGATTAATGTTTAAGATTTGTGATTTATTCAATTTGCATTTTCACAATATATGATTTTGGGTAGTATTTGTATGGTTTCCATTGAAAAGTATTACATTAAGTGGAAATCAAATTTGATATACTTTCCTTCACTTTTTTGTGGGAATTCAAAATATTTAGGTTGTGTATTTGTATATATGACTTATTTAGATGATTTAAGTTTTGTATTTTATAGAAGAAAATAATTTTTTTAAATATTGTTACATTTTTATTTACCTTTGTTTTGGTAGTGTTTCCAAAATTTTCATGATTAAAATTTTTCACAAATTGTTGGTGATATATCATTAATAATATCATACAAAATTAGTTTTTTTATATAAGCATCTAACCTATCATTCTACTATAAAATTTTTATAAAAAAGTTAAACACCTTCAACAATGTAAGTAGCTACAAAATTTCTAGCTACCATTATTGAATAGTATTTGGATTTGTTCTGAGGGGACAATGATAATTATTGTAGTCAATATTTAAAATATGAATGTTGTTATCTACACTTGTGAAGACACTTTGTACAATTATGAAGAGATGATACTAGTGTCTGTGATTAGTGACTATAATTGTTGGTTGTCATTCATGATTTATGAGGATAGTTATCAATAGATAAATTTGTTAAATGATTATGCTATCCTCTGACTTGTCATTTTTATTGGATCTCAAGTGTTAGTGTTGTTGTTATAGATTGTTTGTTAATAATGCAATATTTTTTCTAGATTGTTGTCATCATTATTATCTTTTGACATAATTCTTTTTTTGAGTAGTAATATTTTTATGATTCCTAATCAGTAGCATTTTGTCATTATTGTGACCAATAGATAATTTATCAGTATAGTGTTCAACATCATCCTTTTTTTTTTTTTGATCAGTAATGAGCCAAAGCCGATGAGGCGTACATAACTTACACCCTTTGTGGGATTTGAACTTGTGACGTCTCTTTCAAGAGCACAAGTTCTCCACCACTAGGCCAACTCAAGCTGTACCATCCTTATTAGTACTATGATCGATTAATATGAGAATTAATATTATTGTTGATACTATATGAAATATTGTTGATCAAAGCGATTAGTATGAAATGATATGTACTTGGAGACTAGGTTGCTTGTTTATATTAGTTTTATCTATTGATAGGCTACCCACTTTCATGTATTCTCTTAATACTCTCAATGACTCCATCCCATGAATGGCATTATCATTAAAACTACTAGAGAAGACATCTATAGATAGTATGTTAAAATCACTTGGGTCTCCCCTTTTAAGCCTCTTAGCTCACAATTTTTATATATAATATAATATATTTAATCCTAATATAATATTATATATTGTAATGGTATAATTGTATTTTAACTTATATACACTACTATTTGATATTAAATAACATCAAATCTAAAATCATACTTACCAACTAAATACCAAAATTATTAAAAGATAATTTATTTATCATCTTTCATATATGTATATCATACACAATATTTTTATTTAGTACAAAAACCTTCTAGAATCCTCTCTAAATTAAGCAATTTCATTATGTTATTTTGTGACTAAAAACATCTTGCATAACTCTTGTCCTCACATTGGGAGAAAATTTGGAAACAAAATTTCTTGCCCCCATGTTTTAAAACTTATTGATCACATCTTTCATAATCAACAACATATTTGAAGCTTATATATTTCCATATCAACATATTTCAATCCACATATAATAAATATAGTAATTATTAAAACCATTTTTCCTATCTCCTTAAATTGATCTTATACTCTTTCAATGAATATGAAACTAACTTGACGAGAATCATACAAGTTACTTTTCATCTTTAAACATATGTTTGCACATAGTTTAATGGTTAACATAGGATCTTTGTTTTTCCTACACTACATCATGATAATAAACCATATTTGTGGGCCTTCTATTGTTAATTATTAAATGAATTGTATCATGGGCCTTATACTACTCACATCAATCATGAATGATATAATTCATGGGGAAACAAGTATAAAAACTCCATAGAAGCAAAATACAACATGATTTGTTCATTTTTATCAGCTTGATTCATATATTTAAAGGAATTAAAAAAAAAAACTATTATGACTATATAGAGATATGCGATTTAAAGATTAGTTTAGGATGATTATTGAATGGCAACGTAAATCTCAAACTATTTAAACATCTCAATAGAAAATATACCAAGAAAAGTGAAAAATTTTAGTTCAAGAATAATAACTTTAGTGATATATTAATTTCTTTAAATGTGGTTGTAATCATATGGTTAACTTATGATCTTGAAATTTATACTAATGGTAGGATATTAATTGGGGAAGAGAATATCCACCTAAAGATCATATGAAATCTAGTTGTTACATAATTATTGTAACTCTAACTTTAGACATAATTAGATAAATTAGTCTTGTTATACTTATTTAATAAGTTATAATTATTATAGATAGAACTTATGTGTAGTCTTTATATAATTGTTTACTAGGAAACTAGTATAATCTATATTTAATTAATTCATATGTTTATCTCTAATCTTATAGTTACCACCTAATATATACATCATTATAAATAAATATTAATTAATATTATTAATTATATTATAATTAAATACTTATTATTTAACAACTTGTCTATAACTATGTCATTATAATATTATACAAGTAATATTAAGTAATATTAATTTATAATGATGTATATATTAGGTGGTAACATTTAATCTTCTATTATTATATCATAAGGAAATTATACAATCATATATAATATAATTGAGTGGTGGTTATGAATCATAGAGTAAGTTAATTAGTGTATTGAACCAACATAATATTGATAATCACAAATAATTATAACCTTGAATGTTAAGTTATATTGTAAATTAGGATCACCCTCATCTCTAATTTTGTGATATAATTAGTATTATAAAATAGACTAATAAATTGTAGTTTGGTTAATTATTTACCCTAATTATCATATATGTGAGTATAATATCCATTCTTAATATGATGTTATGTATTACTATTAACCTGTTGTATAGATATATCCTAAAATGAATATATAGTAAAATATAATAATTTAACCTAATTTAGAATTATATAATATAAAATGAAGTATATTAATAATCAAATAACTAAATTAATTTACTTAGTAGTTTATTAATAACATTACATAGTCATAATATGTTAGTACTTAAAGTATAATAATTTATATCACTAATCTAGATTAAATTAAGTTACCTCAATTATATAATCACTATACTATATAAATATTCTATACTTTAAATATAATGAATTAATAGAATATGATTAATTAGCTCAAAATAAGATGGGAATATTAATGAGTATATTTTATCCTAATTTATATTGATATAATACTTATACATAACTCTATACTAGCTAATTAAATATTGTATAGGTAATGTTAATTTATTCACATAATAATAGCTCTAATTATATTGTGATATATTTACCTTTATTATATATTTATGTGTTATAATAGTATTATTAGTTTCTTACATAAATATAATATTATAATCTATATAGAGCTATTATTATACCTAATTCCTAGTATTGACCTTTACATTGTACTAGAAAACTTTATAATGTAGGAATGATTTTAAATCTCATCGTTGAGTATATATCTGAGTACATTGTTATATATTAAGCATATCATATTATTTATACATCATTTGATATTTAATAATATATGTATAATTTAAATAGTGTTAGTATTACAGAATATTTGCAACTATACAAAATAAACTACATTAATAAATTAGTAGATTTCCGACATCAAATATGGATATTGAAGAAACATAAGGGATGTAATTGTTTCTAATATATGGTACATATCCTTATTTCTTAGTGAGGAATGAAGCAATTAATGAAAAGTGAAGGACCGATATCCCACATAGATTTTATATACAAGATAGAATTCAATCAGTTTGTGTATGATATTTTATGGGATTTTTTTTAGTATGAAATTTGTTCTTTTTATATTCTTTATAAATTTGAAGACATTAATCTAGCAAGGAAATAGAAAAATAAGACAAGTCCAACACTTTTAAAATATTTGGAAATAAGTATAATGGTTATAATTACTATTTTTTACTTTATCATGTATGATTTAACTAATCTCACATGCCTTCTAAAGTGAGGGTAAAACACTAACATGAAAAATAACATCTACTAAATGTTATAACAATGTAATTTTACACCAATCATACAACTTACTCAATATCCACCTCAAAAACTTTACATTTTTATGAAAGAAAATATTTATTTAGTCTTTTAATATTTTGTGTATCTTGATTACTACTAAGGATGCTCTACAACTAAACTATAACACAAGGTTCCAATGGTACCTATGGCAAAACCCAATTGAGATATTCAACATTTATTAAAAAAGATATAAGTTGTTGGGAATCAACTTGTGGCCTATAGGAAAATATCATGGCCATATGAATTCAATAGCACAAATAAATTTTAAAATATGTATTTAATGCCTTAAATATTGTTGATTCTTTTCACCATAGTATAGAAAACCTTTTGTTTCCATCCTTAAAGATTTTAAGAGAATGAAAAATGAAAAAAACAAGCTTCCTCTCACTCAAACTTAAAAAGCCTACCTTATTGTTTAGAATAACACTATATTTTACCTATTATGTATGTATGTATGTATGTATGTATCTATGTATGTATGTATGTATGTGCACATGCACATATATGTATATATGTGTAAGCTATTTTGGTTCACCAAAATGAAATGGAGAAAATGAGATCCCTAGAATAATCAATGCAATATAGAAGATCTCAATCCTTCATAATATTAAAACATGAATAGGCCTAGCTACTATCCTCAAGGAAGATCTATGTACTAGGATTTTTCTTTTTTGGGGGTAAAAGATTGACGTTGTGATGTTTGTGTGAATGAATTATGCTAAGAAAATAATAATAATAAGTTTGATAAAATTCAGCAAATATATAATTAAAAAATAGATTCCAAAGGTAGATAGAAGATGTAGAAATAAAGAAAAACTTAGAAGTGAAATCTAGAGCTCACCATGTAGAACATAATTGATAGGAACTAATGTTTGAATACTACTGATGCTCAAGAGATGTTAAAAAAGGGATCAAAGTCCTTTGTACAACTATCCCTTGAAAATCTAGGTGAAATTGGATGAATAGGAGTGTTGAGAACCTAAGTCTGGAGGTTTTCATCCATTCAAATTTTTAAATTTCTATCAATGTATGCTTTGCTTTTGTATATCTCCTCACTCTCATATTTGAATCTAAACATTGAAGAATAGGAAAAATGGTTTTTCTATATAGGAGCTTGCCGAAGTTGAATCTTGTGTTGGTTTTGTGACCTCCATAACAACAATATTGGAAAAGAGTGTTTTCTCTCATAAGGATAGAGGCTAAATAAATGATAAATGCTAAAATAAAAAGTATTATATTAGGTATCAAATCCTCTTAAGGAGTCCACATAAAGGTTTGATATAATGCTCCCTTTAAGTGTTGCAAATATGTTAGTGCATAATATAATGAAGACAATAAATAATAAACATGAATCAATATTTGAGTGCACCTTCACTATGATGATATTGTATATGTAAAGCTCTTGTAGTTTGTTTCTCTATAGTTTTATAGGTTATTCCTTGTACAATTTTCTTCCATCTTTTATGAAGGATAAAAGATTCTCTTCATATATGGATCAAAAAGGTTATTTGTGGTGTATGCTAGCAAATAATGATCAAATGCAAATATCAAGACTAGATCACCAAGGACAGGCTAACACATGTAACACCTGAATTTTAATCCATTTTGGTGGGACCAACTAGTTGCCTGAGTCCACTCAAAAATAGGCCACTGAAACAAAGAACCAAGAATTCGGGCCCTTAACATAGGAATTTTGCATTTGAATTTTTTTGAAGTGTAGGATCATTAGTAAATTTTTAGGGTTGCATAGAGCACATATGGTCTTAAATGGATTAAGGGAATTGAAATTAAAGAAAGTGTCAAATAAAGCATGAAATTTTTAGGGTAAATAATTTACGATGCTAGAACAACCCTTATCCATCCTTGAGAAAAAAATAAAAGAGCGTCTCAATAGACTATGTCATGGGACTCCATAAATTCTAAGCTGAGGATTGTATATATGTTTTTATGGATAAACTAGTTACAAAGTATGTGCATTTCTTTTCCATCACTTTATATTTCAAAGTGCCACAAATAGTTGATTTATTCTTTAGGGAAGTGATGAGACTCCATGGACATCTCAACAACATCAAGAGTGATAAATACAATCACTTCATGTTTTTTTTTATAAGATATCTTTCATTTGGTAGAATCTCAAATCAACCTAACCACTTGCTAGCACCCACAAATAGATGGATGGAATAAGATTATGATAGAATGGGTGGAATATTTTTTGAGTCACTACGTGGCTATCAACAAAATATTTGGGTCAAGTGGATCTACTTGAAAGATCACTAAATTATAACACCAACTAACACCAATTTATCAAGATGAGGTCATATATGCCTTCATATGGGTATGAAACATAAAGATACATTGGTCTTAATCTAGTGAATAACAAGGTACTATAAGTAGGTGATGTGATCAAAGAAGGTCAAGACATTCTAAAATCATGTAAAAATATTCTCCAATAGGCTAAAAACCATTACAAGATGTATATGGTTTGTAATAGGGTTATCATAATATTTGAGATCGAAGACATGATGTCTGTAATATTATAGCCATACAAATAATCTTCTTTAAGAGAAGCAGGTTTGAGAAAATTGAATCTTGTTTCATTTAGGCTCAATCGAATGGATAATAAGGTACTAGAAGCAAGTGATCTGGTCAAACATAGAAAAGACAATCTAAACTCACTCAAATAATCTTCAATAAGCTCAAAACCAATATGAGATGTAAGTGGATCATTAATAGGATCATGAGAATATTTGATATTAGTGACATGGTATTTGTAATATTGTAGCCAGAAAAATAATCTTCTTTAAGAGAAGTATATTTGAGAAAATTAAGCCAAATTTCTATTAGGCTCTTTTTTGAATTAATTCATGGAATCTTCATTCTGTAATTCTCTATTCCCTCCTTCTTCTCCATCCTTAGATTAATGTTTTTATGGATTCTAATTGATCTAAATTTTATGATTTTAAAGATTATCATTTAGTGGAGGAGTCTTCTATTTCTCACTAGAAATATATGATTTGTTAGGCTATGGGGGAAGATCTAGAATCTAATGATTTCCTTGCTTCTCTCCTAGTTGAGGTACATTCTTTTTTGTAGAGTAGGAGGAGGCTCAAGATTAGGTTATGATACTAAATGAGTTTACTCTATTCTAATGAATATAAATTAACAAAAATGGAAACGTATGGGATTGAGTGTTAAAAAATGAACCAAAATTTAGAAAACTAAAACAAGATACACAAAATCTATCCTGGGAAAACCCTCCACTTGAGGGTAAAAAATCCAGCCACACAAAATGAATCTTTTATTATGATAGCAAGTCTGATACAATAATAAGAAGTCAAGAACTAAATACGATTGTTATCATATAACAATCCACAGTAATGTGAACATGTTAAGAGAGACTGAACCTTCACAGAGAGAAGACTAAAAAAAATGATGATGATCGCAGCATAAATAATATCCAAGAAAAGCTCAAACATTACATAGAAGCCCAAACCTTACACAAGAAACTTGAACATTACATATGAAGCCCAAACATTACACAGGGTGATTATCAAACAAAAAATGAATGACAGAATGCCTTTAGCTCTACCCATGTCTGCCTTATCCCCAACCTATATAGGAATCCGTCATAACCAGCAACAAGAAAGAGAACAATCAACGCACGAAAAAGACCAAACTCTTCACGTACTCTCCCGAACTATCCATTACTCTTCTCCACGGGAATGAAAAGACTCACGCATAAATAAAAAGGTCGGTTACACTACCGACGCAAGGAGGAAAGGCAACCGACGAACTCCATATGAGAATAGAAACGACAACCATCACATAATCACTCCACATTGGATAAGAACAACTGGCAAGGCTTCTTCAGACAATCTCTCTCGTAGCTATAAATCTTCAACATTCCCTCTTAGCAAGAGAGAGATATTCAAAATGTCATCACATGACAAGTACACATAGCTGCAACCAAAAGTATGTTGACAAAAAAAATCTCATCACAAATTTTCTCAAATAAAAAAAATGTTATCTCAACATAACAATATTCACCACAGCTACTCCTAAAGGGTGAATAAAACCAAAAAATAAACAACATAAAGTCATACACATGACTTCCACCATAGCTACTCCCAGAGGTTGGATCAAGGGATTTCACCTCAAACTTCTCTTGTAGAGAAGAACTCATTAATCAAGGGATTTCACCTCGAACTTCTCTCGCAGATAAGAACTCATTAATCAAGGGATTTCAACTCGAACTTCTCTCACAGAGAAGAACTCATTAACAAGGGATTGCACCATGAACTTCTCCATCATGGAGAAGAACTCATTAGAAAGGGATTGCACCTCGAATTTCTCCCTCATAGAGAAGAACTCATTATTTCACCTCAAATTTCTCCATCACAGAGAAAAATGCTTTGACCAAATCTTCATGATGAGATAGCTCCCTCTGAAGCTGAAATCAATCTTCTGACCTCCTTGTCCAAGGTTACTTATGAAGATATGTCAAACTCCCTCTGAATGTTGATTCTTCCTTTGCGAAGAAATGCAAGCAATCTTCCTTCCTTGAATGCAATCTCTGATTTGTCCTTTTATAATTTTGCTCAGCAATGGAATTTCCATTCACTTGGATTGATGACACCAAAGCACCTAGTGATGATCAAATGGTTGTGTGGCCTTTGACCCTCGCCATCACTCATCATCTATCCACAATATCTGCCCCGTGCATATTTTAAGCATCATCTTAAGAGCTGTCATTAATACCATCCATAACAAAGTGATGGACCAACCACATAAATGTGACAGAAATCCACCTATAACAGGCTGTGCTAGAATGCTAAGCTGTAGTGCCCATCCTAGGACAAAAGTATAGGATCTACCTTCAAGCGGTTAGGCTTTATAGGAGGAACCTGCTCTGATACCATGTTAAAACTTGACCCAGAATATAGAAAACTGAAACAAGATACACAGAATCTATCCCGGGAAAACCCTCCACTCGAGAGTAAAAAAACACAGCGCACAAAATCAATATAAGAAGTCAAGAGAGACTGAACCTTCACACGAAACAAGATACAATTATAAGAAGTCAAGAACTAAATACGATTGTTATCATATAACAACCTACAGTAATCTGAACCTGTTCAAGAGAGACTGAACCTTCACAGAGAGAAGACTGAAAAAATGATGTAGATCGCAGCATAAATGATCTCCAACAAAAGCTCGAACATTACACAGAAGCCCAAACCTTACACAAGAAACTTGCAAAAGCTCGAACATTACACAGAAGCCCAAACCTTACACAAGAAACTTGGACATTACATATGAAGCCCGAATATTACACACGATGATTATCAAACAAAAAATGAATGACGGAATGCCTTCATCTCTACCCACGGCTTCCTTATCACCAACCTATATAGGAATCCATCATAACCCGCAACAAGAAAGAGAACAATCAACGCACGAAAAAGACCAGACTCTTCACGTACTCTCCCAAACTAGCCATTACTCTTCTCCGCGGGAATGACAAGAGTCACGCATAAAGAAAGAGGTCGGTTACACCACCGACGCAAGGAGGAAAGACAACCAACGAAATCCATACGGGAATAGAGACGGCAGCCAGCACATAATCACTCCACATCGGATAAGAACAGCTGGCAAGGATTCTTCAAAAAATCTCTCTCTCAGCTATAAATCTTCAACATTGAGGACTATTTATAATAAGTTTTATGGCCCAAGTGTAGTTTCCTTATTGGTGGCTTTATCATATGGGAAAACATTGAAAAGAGATGATTTAAAGGCCATTCTAAATGTGTTTTGTGTGGGGTCAATGAGGAATGTGTGTCTCATCTTTTTTTTCTAGTCTTTTTTTTAGAGGTTTTTTGAGGTAACGGTAGAGGTTTTTTGAGGTAACCTTTATTCATTATGCATCTTTGTTTGATTTCTAGGCTAGTTTGAGAAGTCCTCTTGTGTTTGTTTCTTCCCTATTGGTTGATTAAGATATTGGTAACATCTTTATCTTTTGGAAAATTTGGTTAGAGAGGAATTCAAGGATATTATAGTTACATTGGTTAGATTTCACATAAGATTTAAGAGTCATTAAAAGATACCTTAAAATTTTAGACTCATTAAAAGATACCTTAGTACCAATGTTTTCTTTTGATTTGTTGGATTTAATCACCAACTACCTCCCTGCCTAATCCGTAGACAGTCCCTCACTCTTTGTCACTGTGCGTTGCTGTTTACTCAAACATGTCAGCTTTGAAATGAAAGAAATTTTTTTTTTTTTGTGCTTGCTACTGTCCTTAGTGTAGTTGGGCATGCGTATAGGAGGGAAAATAGTTTTAAATAAAATATTAAATATAAAAGAAGTCTCTAGAAGTAATTATCGAATTAGTAAAAGCTTCAT
Source organism: Cryptomeria japonica (assembly GCF_030272615.1). NCBI lineage: Eukaryota > Viridiplantae > Streptophyta > Pinopsida > Cupressales > Cupressaceae > Cryptomeria > Cryptomeria japonica. The sequence continues at coordinate 24,785,714 of NC_081413.1, read as the reverse complement.
AGGAAAAGACTGGGCAGTTTTTAATATGTGTTAAAAACAAAAGTAGAAGTGTTGTTGTTGCAACAAGAAGATAGCAATAAGGTTTCTGTTAAGAACAGAGTTTAAGATTATATTTTCTGTGTGGATAATTAGATAGCAGCAGCTCCTTTTATGGAATCAAACATTGCATTTTTGTTGAGATATATGTGAATACATAATAATAGTGTGAATGCATCATTATTTTGTTTCTGTTATTACTCTGTTTTTCTGTTTTTTTTTTGTTTTTTTGTGTCCCCGGCCTCTCTTCATCAGATATCAAGTTATTATTCTATCTTATATTTTGATTTTGAAAAACTTAGATTTGGGTCATCTAGTTAATTTTGTTCCGTATCACTTTTAAGTCAAATATTTTCTTAAGGTTAATAGGGTTGGTAAATGGTCTTCTCCTCTTCTAAATATTTTGAAAATAAATACTAATGGTTTTTAATGAGGCAATCTTGGAAAAGAGATTAATGGTATTGTCAATGGTAGTAGTGGTTTAGTTTATTTCTTTTATCTCCTACTACAAGATTTGGTATTAGTAATCAAAAGAAAGCCATTTCTATCCTTTTGGTTTTGGAGAAAGTTTGCAAGTTGGGTTAGAAATTGTCTTGCCAAATGGGCTTCTAAAGCTAATAAGAGATGTAATTTTTTGTTGGTGCGCATATGGACATATCCTAACTAGTTCTTAGTTAGCACCTATGCTCACATGTTAAGTTTACTTAGGATAGTTTAGTTATCACATGAGATAATAATTTAATATTGTTCATGTTAGTTATCTTAGCTGTCATTCTAGATAGAGATTAGTCCGTATCTTGCATTTAATTTTGTCACAAGGTAGTTGTAACTACTCTTTCATCAATTCATATTTATTCATAAAAAGCTCATCTCAAGATTTTCTTTTCAATCTTGTTGTTCATCATTACTCAAGTTACAAAATTGTCATGTAATTGGATTGTTTCTTAATCGATCTCTTGAAGTGTGACCAGCTTCATGATGGGCTCCTAATATCTCCAACTTGATATCAGAGCTTCGTTTACGCAAATTACCTTCCCATTCAGAGAATTGAGCAGTTGAGAAGAGATATGTTATTCATCTTCCTATAGTCCTCTCTGTAGAGTTGACATCATTCCGCATTGAAAATTCTCAGAATTTTCTGAAGTTCCCTCACTACTATTGGTCGTGACTGTGACGACATCTTATTCATTCCATCTGTCAATTGCAACGACATACAAGCCTGCAGTATTTGGAGAAGAGCAATGTATCATTGAAGTTTTCCTGCCAATTTTGTAGTTTATTTTGCATTTGATCGACTTTGCCAATGATATACATATAGCAATTTGATTGCTGTGGTGTGATTAGATTGGAGAAATATTTCACCTCCATTCATCAATTCCATCACAACTAGTGATATATTATTTCTTCGAGCACTATATAACAGTAGCTGCGATATCATTGCTTATTACACAGGCCAACTTTTCGTTGGAGGCATTCATTCCACCATGGCTTGCTTAACTGTCTTATCTTCTTGTTGCGCATACCTGTTGTGCTTGGTTTGAAGTAACAACATGGCAACGATATTAAAATTTGAGCAATATTCTACCTTGTTGCTTTCTATTTCAATCATTCTATAATATGATTTCTTGGTTGATGGGATTGTATATTGCAGTTAATATTGAGAAGCCAATATTTAATATGGGGATATTATTATGTGCTCTTTTCAACATCGTTCTTCATTGGTTCGAGGGAAAATCAAAATTAAATACTGTGAATCAATATAAGGAGTAGTTTTAATGGACAAGACCAAGCCGATTGGAGGCAGCGTATATCCAAAGGTTGTTCAATTTTTAAAGATTCGCAGCAACATTTTACCTATGGCAACATTAATATACCTGCAGTGACATCAACGAAATATACATAGTAGGAGCTGTTTTCAACCTGGAATCATCTTCAAGGCTACGAATCCATAGTGGATAGCCTATAACAACATTCTCAAAGGTGGAGAGGTTGGGTACCGATGACTTCCAACGCAGGTCAGTTAACATAAATCTCTCGCAAGCCCCACCTACCAAACCATATTGACCAAATCAGCTTGTTTCTTCTTTCATTATATTTGGAGGTTTTAGTTCTATCTTTGGCATTTTGAAGAATGTCAGATTATGTAATGGAATTATCAATACACCCTTCTTTGATCATATTAAAGATAGGTAATTGTAGACATTAATGTGATGGCATTATCAATCATCTTAGAAAGTTTCATTTATTGTCTTATTTGTATAATCTTGTTCTCTTATCTGACACATTTCATTAGAAAATTGTTTGGAAATGCAATAAGGATCCCATCTTTAGTAATATTTTTGGTCATGTAGATGATAACATATTGGATTCTATTGTTGATTTTGAAAATCCTCATGCTCTTTGGGCTCACATTTGAGAATTATATGGAGATCTTGATACTCAGACCTTCTTAGATTATCCAAATTTGTCTCTTCATTCTTTACAGAAGATACCCTATGACAATGATTCTTTCGAAGCTTTTGAAAATTTAGTCAAGGTTGCTTCATAGGTTCCTAATTCTTCTATAGAGATGGTTGATTTGCCTCCACTATGAGTGATTGCCTCCACATTAATTGATTGATACTTTCATCATTCCTGATCAACAAGGCTATCATTGTCCTTCACATTTTTTTGGAGGAAATATTTTAGTATATATGTCTTTGGAGTTTCTTCTATATCAGTTTCCACATAGGTCTAGCTTGTTGCTTACCTTTTTGTTTGGGCATGTACCTGATTTGATTGTGGCATCATCATATTTCATGGGCAAGGAGATCCATGACTAATTTGTAGGGACGTCATCTTCATTCTTCATGATTCTCTCTTTCATTGCATATCTACGATGAGAATCATCCTTGCATCTATATATGGTTTTGTTTCTTCCTAAAGAGAGACATGTGGTTTGTAAGCATTGGATAATGTTTCTCCTTCTAACACTTACCACTGTGATTATTCATATTTTTATTTTTTTTTTTGGGGGGGGGGGGCAACACTTGGATTCTCATGATGGATGTAATTCTTGGGGGGTATTGATGTTAAGAGCTCCACACATCACTCATCTATTACCTATATATATTTGCAAATATTTATTCTGAGAGGAGTTATATCCCATAGGGTTTTCTCCTTTTTTGTATTTGTAAGAGATATGGTTGTATGACTACTTGTGCATGGATACCTAACATGGCCTAGTTGTTGGGACCCATATATTGCATCTTCATAATTAGTATTGCACTTAAGGGGGGTTGTTGGTGTAAATATGGACATATCCTAACTAGTTCTTAGTTAGCACCTATTCACACATTTTAAGTTTACTTAGGATAGCAAGTAGTTGTCACATGAAACAGTCATTTAATATTGTTCATGTTAGTTATCTTAAATGTCATTGTAGGCAGAGGAGTGAATATCTTGTGTTTAATTTTGTCATAGGGTACTTTTAATTTTGTCAAAATTTTAGTAAATTTGCCTTACCTCTTTTTGTCTTGTTAGGTGAAGATGTTGCCTTTTCATGGACCGATGCACATCACCAAGCCTTCAACGAAATCAAAGGAAAGCCCACTTCAACAATTGTGATACATGGGCCAAATTGGGAGCTACCATTTCAAATCCACACTGATGCCTCTGATGATTCAATGAGAGCAATGCTTGGACAAAAGAAGAATTCACTCTTTTACTCCATTTATTATATCAGTAAGAATTTTAATGGTGTAGAGGTAGACTATACTATGACTAAAAAAGGGTTTGTGGTTGTAGTATACATAGTGAATAAATTTTATCACTAGATAACTAGTTATAAAGTCTGTGTCCATACTGATCACTCTGCAATAAGATTTTTAATGAATAAGCTGGTTGTTACAGGAAGAGTGATTAAGTAATTACTATTATTACAATAATTTGATATAACTATACTTGATAAACATGTTTGGGAAAATGTGGTTGCAGACTTTTTATCCAGGTTGCAACAAGAAGACGAACCTATGCCTGTTGATGATGCATTTTCAAATGAACACCTTTTTGCTATCTCAGTTAAAAGTATTGTTTGCAAACATTGCAAGCTACCTAGTCACATGCAAGTTTATTTTGTATTTCTGAAGAAGGAAGCATCAAAATCTCATTGGACTCAGTGGCCAATATGCGTAGATGAACAAATTCCTCTTCAAAATTGACATCGATAATGCCATGCGCTGATGTGTAGACGAAGATGTATTTGATATACTTCATGCTTGTCTATAGAACCTTGATGCATACATTTTCTAGCTTAGAGGACTACTACAAAATCCTCATTGTTGGATATTATTGGCCTACAATTCTTAACGATTGTAAGCCATATGTTCAATATTGTGACAAGTGTCAACACATGGGCTGACCTACACATTCTCATTAAATGTCATTACACCCTTAGCTATCTATTGACCCTTTTGAGAAAAAGAGTTTATATTTTGTAGGACCAATCAATATCCCATCAAGAAATAAGGAGTACATATTGGTTTATACTAATTATGTGACTAAATAAGTAGAGATTGTAGCACTAAAACATGCAAGTAATACTATAGTTGTTGACTTCCTATACTTTGATATTTTTACCATGTTTGGTATACCTTGGAAGATAGTCATGGATCAAAGACCTCAATTCACATTAGAACTCATTTCTACTTGGGTACATGAATATGAAATCAAGTACCACAATTCTTCACCATATCATCCTCGGGCCAATGGACAAGTTGAAGTAACCAATTGGGAGATCAAGAGCATTCTTACAAAGATGGTTCCACTTCATAAAAAAAATTAAGTAGTATGAATTTTTGTAGTGTGGCCTTACCAAACAACATGGAAAACAACCACTTGTGTGATTCGATACAAACTTCTCTATGGTAAGAATGTGGTTTTACCTATTGAATTTGAGGTAAAAACTCTTCATAATTCCCTTCAATTAGGAATGAGTCTAACAAATGCTCGGAAAGTATGGATTTTTTAACTTCACTCCTTGGATGAATTCGAAAAATAATCACTTTTCCATGCTAAAAAAAATTAGAAACAACATGCCCTTTGGCATGATCGTTTCATTTGACAATGGTGATTTCAACAGGAGATTGGGTGCTCTTGTATGATTTCAAATCTCAAGACATTAAAAGAAAGTTTTACACTAGATGACTAGGGCCTTATGACATCAAGGTTGTTTATGACAATGGGGTAAGAAATCTCTGCATTGTGGATTTTAATTATATGACCCTTATTGTTAATGGGAATTGCTTAAAATTGTACAAGCAACCTATCTCTAAAGATAATTTTGTGTCAAGTGTGACAAAGAAACTCCATGACATCACACAATTTTATGTGACAACATCTAACAGCTCCTAGGTATACTATTACCAAAAAAATACAATAAAAATATAGGTGTTGAGGAAAAATCAACTCTATATCTCCCAAGGATCACCTGCATGCAAACCTGTCACAGAAGGAGAGAAGCCAAAAAAAATCTATGGAGGCCATAATTCAATGATCCACAAAAGAGGAGTCATATTGATTGTGTAAGAATAATGCAATACAATTACTTAATTTACAAAGAGTGAATCCCTATAAAAGGGTACTAGAAACCCTAAAGGAGAAAATCCTAAAGAATTATAAGATGCCTAATTTTAGCTTAAGCGTAGAGTATAATAGACTAATAATTAAATAAATAATTAGTAGCTACATCATGATAACTCTAACAGAAAATGTATGGGCATTGTTGGCTAGTTACTACCTAAAAAATGGGTCGTCGATAGGTTTTAACTACAAAATAAATGTAGATGTGAAAAAATATTCATCCAAAACCTTTAGGTGGAATTAGGCCAAAAATTGAGTACTTAGTGACCTAAAGCCATTAAAAATAAAATTAAAAATAAAAGAAAAAAAAAAAGAAAAAGAGAAAAGAAAAAATACAAAAAGGGGGGAAAGAGAAAAATAAAAAAAGGAAAAGCAAATTAAAAAAAAGAAAAAGAAGGCGGCTACGAAAACTCCATTCTCAAACCTCTTGTCTCTCCCTATTTTATGATGCGACAAGAACATACATGAGTTTACTAGAGCATTGATACCAATCTAGGAGACTATTTCTGTCAATTTTCATTTGTGGTAAATCATAGTCCTCTGAATTTCTACTTGTGAGACTACTAACAATGCCTTATTTTCTTCAATTTATACTTGTTAGCATTTATCTTTCACAACCTCGTGTCACTATTTACTCAATGAGGCTTTACGAGAAAATCATCATTCACCCTAGCTTGTAAAATTCATCCTTGACTACACTATTAGAAACTCGACGCGTGTTGTCATTGATGTCAAACTTGGCCTTGATAACATGGTCTATGTTTTCTATTCTTATGTGTTTAGGCAATAGAAGTGAAGAGGAAGTTGAAGGTATTCACTTGCGTGGATGTAGTATATGGTCTAAAAATGAGTGTTCAAATGTTGTTTTCAAAAGGTCACATTAGTGGAAGTTACACTATATAGGAAAGAGTATTTAATGTCCTTGTAGAAGAATTATTTGTATTCATTTGGCTCTTGATAATGATGGATTTCAATTCTAGATATACTATCTATGTTTTGTGGATGTTGCACTATCATATTTTCAGTTCCTCAGTTGCTCAAATGATGAACTTGGCTATGGTAGCTTGCTTACAATGAGGTTATCTATCATGATTGGTCCAAAGAATGATTTATATTGATCTAGTGTGTTGGTTCAAGTGTTACAACTTTAAGGACATGTTCATATGGTTTGACATAGTGTTCTAGTTCAAATTTCTAGTGTTAATATTATTCTATGGTTGGCTCTTTTAGTTGTGTTGGTCTCTAGCCAACTTAGTTGATTTATCTTATTTATACCATACTCTTGTAGTCTAAATATGCATTGGAGGTTGAGTTATGTAGTGTCATAAATTGTACAACCTTGCTAGGGGGGTACAATTTCACACTTAGGTTAGCACCCGCCTTAGTGTGTCTTGCATATGCATTTCACATTCCCCTTTCAGTATTTAATTAATTAATTTAATTAAATCTAAGGTCATGTCTCATCACTTTAAATATTATAAATTTGGCCCCTTTACCCTAAGTGTGCCCCTTTTCATCTTATTTCTCCAATGAATCATTTAATCATAAACCCTAATTATGTCTTATTTTGACCATTTAGGCCCAATTTCACATATCAAAACATCTCGAAATCAGCTGTAACTTTGGGATGCACTCTAATATCATCATATCTAATGGCCATGAAAATTTGGTGAAAATTCGGTCGGACCATGGTGGGAATGCACATGGTCCACGACTTTTTCCCCAAAATTTCGGGAGCATAATCCTGTGATATGATAATGCTTAACCCTAAAATATCAGCGGGAAATTCAAATCCTAGGTCGGCCTAAAAATGAAATCAAGATCTAGGGTTTCATACTTAAGAGCTCGCTCTCTTCATTTGAAGGGGTCTTCTTCTAAGGATCCAAGAACACGTTTTTGGAGCATTAGAGCCTTCTTTGCAGTGAAAGAGTAGATTTTTGAAGTCTTCAACAACATTCAACATTCATCCATCAAACCTTCATCAAGCATCATTTTATCAATTGGGGGCTTTTGAAGCTATAGAAGAACAATAGGAGATCATTGACTAATGATTGGCTTGTACCTCTCCCTTGGGGTTGGGTATGGTTTCATGTTGTTTTCATATATTTGCATAAGCTTCATTTTTATTCACATTCATGCTTTAGATTACTTTGCATTGTGGATTTAGATAATTTACTTTGTCAATCATAAGCAATTTTGGTTTACTCTTTAGGGTTGCTCTAGGTTGTTTACTTTCATTCTTAGGATCTTGCACACAAATTTTCAATACATTATCGACTATTCATGGAGGTGGAAATCAGGAAAATGAGGGTTTGACTAAGGAAAAACCCTATATATCCACCCCAAACCCTCTTTTTTAGCTTTAGGTACAGGTTCAGATTCGAGTGTCGCTGGAAGTTTCGGGACCGGAAGAGCACACGAGGATAGTTCTGGATTGCAGATCTTGGAAGAAACCCCAAGGATAGGGGCGTGGCACCCTAGTGCTACCCAAGATATTGGTGTGGCACCATGGTCCTGCCCTCTGTCAGCAGGACTTGGTAGAGCAACACTTTGCAGACTCCAGAATCCTTCCTGCCAGTTTCAGCTCCAGAATTGCAGAATCAAAATAGTGGTGTGGCACCTTGGTCCCAAACATTTCTGCTCAGATTTCAGACCTAGGTGCACCTCTGATTTTTCCTTCTGATCTATACTTCACAGAAGTATATCAGTTGTTCTTTGATTTGCATTATCAGATTAGGGTTTGTTTGCTTACTTGCTTTCTAGGTTAGATTGCATTTTGCATCATTCCTCTCTCTCATTTACAACAAAGGAATAGAAAACCTAAAGAGGTAGTCTATGTATTTGTCTTTCTCATAAAAAGTAGCCGATGTGCATTACCTCCCTAAGCTCTTTCATATTCCATGAGTGTGTATGAGAGTGGGATTAGGGTGTCCATACTTAGTCTCACTTTTTCCCCTACACATCTTTGGTGAACCTAATGTGAATCCAATTTCATTTTTATTTTCATTGCATTGCATTGTTAGATCTAGATCTAGTTTATTTCATTTTCTTTCAAAACATAAAAAAAAAAAGAGAAAAAAAAAGATAGGTTTATTTCATTTTCCTTGCATTGTGTGTTTGAGTTTCATGCAATTTTTATTTCAAAATATCAGATTTTTATTTGCAAGATGTTCATGCTTTTGATGATGTATGCAATTTTGTTGATTATGAGTTTATTAAGGATGAATTAGATGAATATCTAGATTAGTTTTTGAACCCTAATCCTTCTAAACCCTCATTTTGCCAAAAAATAATCAATCTTGTTACTATGTCATTTGGTGGTGATGAGAAAGATAAGTTGAATGATCCCTCTCATGGGTACATTCCTATCAACTCCTCCACTAAATCTAGCAACATGGTTGAATCCCATGATTCCCTCTATGATGTTATGTCTCCTTTCTAACCCAAAGATAATCCTTTCAATCACTATGACCGTGCTTTATTGGATGATACCCTTGATGACTTTATGTCTTTGCCTAAACTTTCAAACAAGAATAATTCATCTAAAAGGTTAATCAGTATGATCAATGTGAATGAACATAGAAAACCACTTTTTTTTGTCCAAGGTGCTTCTCCTTCTCCAACTTCACCTCTTCCTAACCAACCTATTTTCACGATTCAAGGTGGATATGGTCATGATTCCTTTAGCACTCCAAACAAACCTATCATTATGGTTCAAGGAAGGAATCCCACTAAGATTCCTTATAGCTATGCTAGACAACTAACTAAGGAGATTTATAATGCATTTTCCCATACCTATAACACAAGAAACAATAGGTAACCCAACCCTCCTCTGGTTGTCCCAACTCCTCTACCAGATCCTCAACTTATTCTTTCTCAAGCACCTCGTATTTCAGAAACCCTTGGTAAGGAATATGATCTTGTCGAACAATTTAAAGCTATTCCTACCAAGATATCCCTTTGGGATTTTCTACAAACCTCCTCGACTCATCATGTAATGTTACAAGATGCCTTGAAAACATTGAATGTCCCACCCACAATCACATCCAATAATATGGCTTCTTTGATTCACTCTATTATAGCACCTCAGGCCTAGATTGTGTTTACACAAGATGAGCTTCCCTCCAGTGAAGTTCAACAAAAATATGATCCTTTATTGCTTGTGGTTATCATATATGATAGTGCAATAAGAAAAACACTAGTGGACAATGGTTTTGGTCTTAATGTTTGTAGCATTAAGTTGTTCCATAAGATCAATGTTGATACATCTCTTATTTAGCTTGATTCTCTCACTATCTGTGGCTTCGATAATGTTTTCAAATCTTCACTAGGTATCATCACCTTGCCTGTTAAGGTAGGACTTGTTACTTTACCTACTCCTATCCATGTCATGTCTAGAGAACTGAAATACAACTTATTTCTAGGGAGACCTTGGATTCATAGCATGCAAGATGTTCCATCTACATTTCATAGGCAAATTAAGTTTATTTACAATAATACAACATATACCTTGTTAGGTGACACAAGATGTTAGGCTTGTTTATGAACATCAAGTTCTAAATCCTCTTGAACCAATTCTTGCCCAACTATCTTAGATAGTTCCTCTAAAGCTTCTACTCTGATTAGTGTGACACGTTCATCAAATTTGTCTCCTATATTTGGATCGATCCCCAATACTTCCTCAAGTGGACCTAAGGTTCTTGAGGAAGAGTCTTCTTAGCTCGACTCTACGATTGAGCACACTTTCTCTCTTGAAAGGATTCTTGCAAAAGATGATTGGGGATATCTTCATTTCAATCCTACTTTCGTAGGGGAATACATAATTCCCCCTAGAGAACCTAAGGTCAAAAAGAAGAAAGAAGAAGAAGAACCTAAAAAGAAATCGACTTTGTTTGGGCCATTCAGTAATAATTTTGTGGCAGCTTCTCAAACTTCATCTCCCTTAGTTTCCAGACTAGAGGATTTTGATCCTTCACTGTTTGAAAATCCTCCTTCTTTGGAAATGACTAACCTTTATGGTCCTGGTTTGCATATCCTAGCTAGGTGTGGATATAATGGAAATGGATGTGGTGCTCAAGAACAAGAGATTAAGGTTCGCTTGGAAAACAACTTTCATGATATGACATTTGGGCTTGGTTATGATCCTTTCAAGCATTCTAAAGCCTCTAAGAGACCATCTATTAGTGTTAATGTGATTTCTACTTCTCTCTCGCTAAAATATCTAGAATATTGACTGTGACCCTTCTTGTGTCTTATCTTTGGATGTTTTTTCTACCGATGATTCCTTAGCTAAATTCTCGAGAGCTTATGACAACCTTCCTTGTTATCATCATAATTGCAGTTTTCCCTATTGTCTAAATATGGAAGCTTACTTTGGGAAAGAAAGAAATAATGATGAGATAGTTATGGAATTTCCACAAGTAAAAGATGCTCCTCAACAAAGCAATCTCCTAATAAATGACACCATTGATATCAAGATGGATCCTTGTGTTGAAGATAAAATCATCAAGATAGGAAAATGTCTTGACGAAGAAGAGCAAAAACACTATGCCAAGTTGCTACATGAATTCCCTGAGATCTTTACTTGGATATATTCTGACATGTTTGGCATAGATCCTAAGATTGTCACTCATAACATTGTCCTAATTCCTGATGCTAAACCTATGAAGAAAAAGATTTGAAAGATTCACCCTAAGGTGGCACTACTTGTTAGAGCTGAGATTTAAAAATTGTTGGATGCTAGATTCATTCATCTTATTGACTATTCCCCATGGATTTAAAACATTGTGGTTGTGGCTAAAGTTGAAATTAAGATTAGGATGTTTACGAATTTTTGTGATTTAAAGAGAGCCTCTTTAAAGGATGAATTTCCTCTCTTGAATATCGACATGATAGTGGATTCGGTAGTAGGGTGTGCATTATTATCCTTTATGGATGGTTTCTCGGGATATAATCAAATCTTCATTAATCCTCAAGATCAATATAAAGCTGCTTTTACCACCCCTTGGGGTACGTTTTGTTGGATTGTGATGCATTTTGGATTGAAAAATGTAGGTGCAACCTATCAGCATGCTATGACTCTCATCTTCGATGACTATATGCATAAGACCTTAGAAGATTATGTTGATGACATCTTAGCCAAATTCATTCTTCGCACAGATCATGTTAAGATCCTTCATCAAATCTTTGAGAGAATTTGTAAGTATAACATGCATTTGAATCTCTAAAAATGTGTTTTTGGTGTGGATAGTGGAAAACTGTTAGGATTCATAGTTTCACATCATGGCATTGAGGTGGATACAAAGAAGATAGATGCTATTGTTAACATGCCACCTCCTAAGAATGTCTCCCAGCTAAAAAGTTTCCAAAGAAAGATCCAAGCTATTCATAGGTTCATTTCTCAACTTGCGGATCATACCTTTCCCTTCACACAATTTCTTAAAAATAATATCACTTTCCAATGGAATGAGGATTGTCGTCAAGCATTTGAAGACCTAAAAGCCTATTTGGCCAATCCTCCTATTCTTCAACTTGTTGATCCTACTAAGCCTTTTCTTCTATACACCATTGCTTCCCCTCAAGCTCTTTCAACCCTATTGGCATAATGTGATAAGGATGGTAGAGAATTCCTCGTTTATTACATAAGCCACACTCTACTCGATTACGATATTGAAAAATGTCATATGGGTACTCCGTACACATGGGGTTTCTAAAACTATCCTATTTTCAAGGGTTTTAGGCCTACCCGAGTGACTTACAAACTTGGCCTTAGAAGGATTCACCAATCAAAACCTTTGAAAAAAAAAATAATGGATTCTCAAAAGGAATTCAATTAGGTCTTCAAACATGTATCCACTTCTATTCTACCAATCCATGTGTGCTCTGAAAATGCACATCTTTTGTTGTCCTAGTCTCACCAACTCCTAGTTGTGAGCTTAGGGTATCATTGTAAAACCACTAAACAGGTCTGCAAAGCTACAAAATTCACACTAAAAATATTTATAGACCCTAACCTAGCATTCCACAGGATTCAACTGGTGCCATCAATCGATGCTTTGGTTAGAGCCATTTCTTTCTTAAACGCTAGCTTACAAGGGTTTTGCACCTAGTCACAAAGAATGGCTTGAATCTCTACAACGAGACACAATAAGACCTTGAAATATGCCTTGTTTGAAATTTGATTCACCAATCCTTCACTCCTTGTAAGTAGGTTCCTCTGAAAAGTCCGTACTGGACCGTACAACACAACAAAAACAAAGAAAATCAGTGAAAACAGTGTAAAAATAAGGTTTTTGCTTACAAACAAAACTTTCTTTGCATTCCAATTCTTCTAACCCATACAATGATTTTGTCTCCTTCTTATAAAATCATGATTCAGTTGGTTAGACCCAACTTATACACCGCCAACAACAAAAAGTGCAACTTTTTCAATTTTGCAAATGTTGCTTAGCATTTTTACATCTTTTTTTATTCTTAGAAAGTAAACTTGCACTCAAGTGTACTCCAAGGCTCTAAAGACCCTCTATGCATTCTAGGAGACCTAAAACAATGCATTTCACCCTTGTTACATGATTACTCTATTCTTAGAGTAGTGCACATGTGAACAACATCCTGAACACAACAAAAGCTTGGACAACTCAACCATGACTTCATTAAGTTCTAAATGGTTGGTCAACTTATTACAACATAAAAGAAACATAAAAATATTTAAGACACACCAAAATTTGCATGGAGTGATTGGTTCCCTACACCATACTCCCCTGTGACAAAGAGCTCAAGTCCCTTGAGTTAAAAGGTCTGCAATTTCCACACCGTGCTAAAGTATATTTGATTCTAACATCCACGTAGCATTTGATTCAGGTAACCCTACCCACTTTACAAGATAATTCTTGTATACACCTTTCCTTGTCTTCTTTATTACCTTGGTGTCAAAGATACTTTCAAACTTGATTGGTTGGATTGGTGGCAAATCACTCAACCAATCTTCAGTACCCTATGATGAGGTGTCCAACTGATGTGTTTTTGGTTCTCCCTTGTATGGATAGAGCTCATATACATTAAAGATAGGAGAAATAACCAAGGCGAGAGGGAATTCAACTTCATATGCATTCTGACCATATTTATGCACCACCTTGAGAGGCCCAATCTTCTTCATCAATAGCTTAGTAGGCTACCATTTTGGAAGTCTCTCTTTCCTTAGGTATGCTAGGACCAAATCTCCAGTCTTAAATTGCACGTTCCTTCTTCTTTTATTAGCATTCATCTTATACTGCTTGGAATTTTGTTGTAAGGTCTGTCTTACCTTATCATGCACCTCTTTGATTCCTTCTGCAAAATTCTCACCTTGTGCACTCCTAGGTGTAATAGACCTGATATCCTTGAGCTATAGTATGCCCCTAGGATGAAAAAAATACACTATTTTAAAGGGAATTTTAAGTGTACTTCGGTTAACTAATTCATTGTATGCATATTCTACCAGGACAATTACCAAATCCCAAGTCTACCCATGTTGTTTGGTGAGGCGTCTTAATAGATTACCTAAGGATCTACTTACTACCTCTATCTGACCATCTAATTGAGGATGGTAGGAAGATGAAAAAGATAATTTGGTGCCCAACTTTCTCTAGAGTGTTCTCCAAAAGTGGCTTAAGAACTTTACATCTCTATCACTGACTATACTGTCTAGAAGGCAATGAATTCTAACTATCTCTTTGAAGAAGAGTCCTGCAATGTAGGTGACATCATTGGTGCTTTTGTAAGGTATAAAATGTTCCATCTTGTTGAACCTATCAACCACTACATAAACATTGTCAAATCCCCTTGGAGTTCTTGGTAAGCCTAACATAGAATTCATGCTGAAACATTCCTAAGGCCTCTGAGGTATGACCAAAGGTTGGTACAAGCCTGCATTACATGATGAACCTTTTTCTCTTTGGAAAATTACACATTGTTCTACAAACCTTCTCACTTTTGATTCCAACTTGGGCCAATGGTAAAACCTACTAACCTGCTCCATAGTTTTATCTGTGCCAAAATGACCTCCTAGACCTCCTTGATGCTTTTCTTGAATAATGTTTTGTCTCATAGAACATTGGGGAATGCAAAGAAGGTGTTCTTTGAACAACAAACCCTCTTGTATCATATACTCTAAATAAGAAACATGTGAGGTGTTATAAAAATCAGAACAAACAACATATATCTCGGCAAAGTCTTTATCATCCTTGTAGAGGTCTTTTAACTCAGCTAATCCCACACTTTGCAATTGTATCTCTTGCATAGTCATGAATATCCTACTTAATGCATTAGCTACTTTGTTTGTAGTGCCCATTTTGTGCTTAATAGTGAAGGTGTAGGATTGTAAGTATTCAACCCACTTTAGGTGTCTTTGACTAAATTTCTCTTGCCCATTAAGGAAACTAAGGATATGGTTGTCGGTGTAAACTAAAAACTCTTTGGGTAGCAAGTAATGGCACCACTTCTTCAATGCTTGCACCATGGAATACAACTCCAAATCATATGCGGAGTATCTTTGCTTGGCTTCATTCAGTTTCTCTGAAAATAATGTGATAGGATGACCTTCTTGACTCAAAACAACCCCTATTGCCCTTTGGCTAGCATCACACTCTACTGTAAACAACTGACTGAAATCAGACAATCTAAGTGTTGGCAACTCTGCTATCTTAGCTTTCAACAATTCAAACCCCTTATTGGCTTCCTTTGTCCACTTAATTTGAGATTTAATCCCTCCTTTAATGATGTTAATCATAGGAGCACAAACATGGCTAAAGTTTCTCACAAAATTCCTATAAAAGATGCCATTCCATGAAAAATTCTAACATCACTTATGCTCCTAGGTGTAGGCCAATTAAGTATTGCCTCTACTTTACTTGGATCCATCTTTTAACAACCTTGTGAAAGGACAAAACAAAGGTAAAATAAATATGCTTTCAAGAACTCACATTTTCCAAGGTTGATTTTGAGTTGAGCTTCCTTCAACTTCTTCAAGAACATCTCCAAATGCTTAAGGTGTTCCTCCTTGGACCTGCTGAAGACCAAAATATCATCAAGATACATAATAACAAATTTCCTAATAAACTCAACTAAGACTTCATTCATGAGCCTTTGAAAGGTACTAGGTGCATTGGTGAGGCCAAAAGGCATCACCAACCACTCATATAGGTCTGCATTAGTTCTAAATGTTGTCTTCCATTCATCACCAAGTCTGATTCTTATGTGATGATAACCAGATTTCAAGTCCACCTTTGTGAAGTAGCATGCTCCACCTAGATTGTCCAATAGGTCCTATATCCTTGGCATGGAAAACTGGTATCTTATGGTATTCTTATTAATTGCTCTTTATTCAGTGCACATCCTCCATTTTCCTCCTTTTTTAGGGACTATAACAGTGGGAACAACACAAGGACTCAAACTCTTTTTAATAAACCCTTTATCTAAGAGTTCTTGCACTTGTTTGGCAATCTCCTCATTTTGGCTAGGTGTCATTTTGTAAGCAGCTTTGTTAGGCAGATTTACCCCTGGTATCAAGTCTATTTGGTGATTAACATCCCTCATTGGATGCAAAGAATTGGGCACATAATCTTCTATTAACTCTACATATTGCTTTAATAATCCTTGCACTTCTTGAGGCGCTTCACTCATTAGATCTGCCTTAGCTTCAACTTTAGGCTTTAACACTATAACATGACCTTGATTACCTTCTTGTTTTAACACTTTAAGGAACTCTTTGCCACTCATCAACATAATACTTGACCCTACTTGTTTTTCCTCCTTTGGATCAGGTAATGGATCCATTTGATACTTCTTACCATTCTTGGTGATAATGTAACTTTTCTTTTTTGCATCATGATAGGCTTTCACATCATATTGCCATGGACGGCCCAAAAGCAGAGGATAAGCATCCATAGGCAATATGTCACCTAGAAGTTTGTCTTTTTAGTCACCAATTTCAAAGTCCACCCATGCTTGTTCATCAACTAAGACATGTTGACCCCGGTTGAGCCATGATACCTTATAGGGAGTGAGATGAGGCAATCTTTTCATTTTGAACTTATCCACCATTTCAACTGAGACAATATTCTCTATGGAACCTGAATCCACAATCACCTTACAAATTTTGTCGTGTGACTTACAAGTTGTCCTAAATAAATTTTTCCTTTGTGGTGGCTCTTGAGCTTGGGGTATGTTTAAAATTGTTCTTCTCATCATCAAATTTTCTTCCTCTATCACTGGCCCTGCCTTACTGATTAGAGAGGTCACACTTTATGGTAGGGAGGCAACCTACTTTGCCATCAATTTGGTTTCTTTGATGGTTTTCTTCTATCCCTTCCTGGGTTCCAAGTCTACCCTTCTAGACTTCTAAGGGCTTCCTTACCATTTGTTTTCTTATCTCACCTTCCTCAATCTCACAGAGTAAGCTTGTTCACTAAATCCTTGCAGGGGTTTAGTACACACACACATTCGCTCTCTTTTTGCAAAACCAGCCATCTTGTTTGATTTAGAAAACTTTTTCCTATTGTTACACAATGTCTCATTTTGAGGCTTGTAGCCTTCTGGATCTTTTCTTAGTTCTTAGCAGCTTCCTTTCCCTGCAAGTTATCTCCTTCAAGTTACTGATACCTAGCCAGACTATCACCAAGCTCGCCTAGGCTCAGTATGTAGAAATGGTGATTGCCATTTCCTAGTCTCTCTCAAATGAAAAGCTACTATATATTTTTGGCTCTGCTTGATAATCTCCAAAGATCTTGTGGAGTTTCAAGTCAGAGCCATTTGATTATTGCAAACATGGAACAAATACTTAAAAGGACAACTTTATTTACAGATCCCAAATTTATTCAGGGGTTCAAACCAGCAACACACAGAATAGAGAAATGCAAAAGTTACATTAACAGCTTACGTGAAATGAACATAAATGAAACTCTAATTGACAACCAGAAAATGGACTTCTCTATTGCATTTCAGAAAAACAAAATGTGTTCTCCGAGGAAATCGATAAACAAAGATCAATGATCCATGAGAAAAGATCCACGATTAACCATTCGCCCCTTATAGATTCCCATTGGGTCTTTTTATACATACATTATCTATTTGGAACTCCTCCTATTGGACGAGATAAATCTCGTTATCAATCATTTCCATTTGCAACTATACCAATGGTTTGAAATTTAACCGTCTGTGATAGTGTCCATTAATGAGAAACACAATATCCCACATGCACCAATAAGTTGAGTCGGTTCATATTCATAAACACCGACAAGGCCATCTTCAGTGTCCAAGTGTTTACCTTTTGGACTCTGGTTTGAGCGCACACCCGTAGTCGGTCTCTACTCCTTCGACCATCAGTAAGACCACAAATGCATTGCTTCGATCTCCTAGTGAACTAGTAGATGACTCCTCTGATAGTCGATGAAATCCCGATCATCCAATCTTCCTTGATCTGCTCGATTGTTATCTCAGTTGAACTACTCTCTCTTTTGCCATGGTGTTACTTCCTGGTTTATCCGTGCATCTAGCTGGGCGCCACCTGACCTGCCACTGGACCACCACCTCACCAGTCGCTATGTCACGAGGGATAAATAGCGAGTATCTTCATCGTGTGGTATAGCGACAATTGTTAGATCATCCTGGACTTGCTCACTCGTTAGCTCGCTTGAGCTGCTCTCTTGCCGAGTCCCACCACTTGGTCTCCAAGTCATAGGGAATAACTTTCGTGCATTTGTCCATTACGGTATAGCGACTGCTATTGATCCATATTCAACCTGCATGGTCGTTAACTTGCCTCTTTTTGCATGTCCTTTGTTGCCATGTCATGAGGATTATCTGGCGATCATCTTCCCATCGTAGTATAGTGATAGTCGTTGGATCATCCGTGATCACCATCCGAATACAAGTCAAGTTAATAATCGGGGTAATGTGAAACCTCTCCTTCCAATACCCGATAGGAACACTCCAGTCTCCAAACTCTAGCGAACTCATCAGGGTAAGACTTGTCGATCGGGGGTAGGTCTCGCCGATAAGAGAAATTTAAAAAATTGTAATTAAACAACCATACAAATGGACTGGAGCCAGTCCTTATGTATTTGCATGACCACTAGAAGGTCTCACAAGCCAAAATTGGTTAGGGGCATTTCAACCCTTAGGTTGTCCTACACCATACTCCCCCCAAAACAAAGAAGTCAAGTGGTTGCGCTCGACAGCAAGGAAAGATCAAATCCTGACTTAACAAAGTCTGATTCAGGGACCCAGGTCACTTCAGAATAAGGTTTATGCATCCACTTGACCAATTTTTCCATCTAGACCTATTGTCTAGTTTCTTAGGACCCTGAGGAAAATGAGAGGGGGGGGGGTGAATAAGTTGTCTATTAATTTCAACCCAAATATAACTTAATCAAACTTGATGCATTATACCGGTAAACCAATCTTAATACTAGTTGACAGTTTAACACTTAATAACAGTATCGATAAAGTTTAATGGATGAAACAGAAAGACAAATAACATCCACAACACATAACACAGATATTTGTACATGGAAACCATGTAAGGGGAAAATCCACGATGAGAAACCTTACCCACAATCAGATGATACTACTATAGATAGTATGTGTGTACAAATGGCATCTACACATGCAGAAAGGCCAACTGCCTATAGCTCACTGCTCAATCACAAAATGAGAGTCACACTGACTACAATTGAATGGTTAAATCTAATGATAATGTACTGCTTAATGTATCATCTTCATATGTTGGATTCATATGTACTGCTTAGAGTAATCTTCAAATGATGTTTGCGTGAGTAGATCTTCTTATATTTTCATATACCTTATTACATTACTCTTCCACTACCATTACATAATCTCACAAATGAGATCTTACATATAAACCAAAACCTAAGACCAAATGTGTAGGTCGGCTCACTAAGAATATTACAATTAAATCAATTACAAATTAATCAATATGCGATGCATCATGTCAGCTTAATGCATTTACAATAATAACCAATCAATAAATCATCTCCATAACGTGTCGTGCTGATCTGAAATAGATAACGCATGTCAGTCCATAACCTAGACCAATTTGCTAGTAATAGCAAATATGCAAACACGACTAAACCAATAACTAAATCACCAAAACCAAGTGTCCAAACCATGTCTTCGACAGAACCAAGCGATCTCCATATGATAACAAATCATTCTCTATGTCGGTGAACAATATAACTTGCAGGTGAACAAAATACTGGTGACTGTGCATGTCACTAAACATGCCGGTGAACATAACCAAAGATCTCCAGTGCTAATAAGTGTTGCAAAGTGTTGAAATCAATGACAAAACGAATGCAACACATCCATAATACCAACAATCTCCCCCTTTGGCATTGGTGGCAACACAAGATGGAAAAACTATCTAAGTGGCAAAGCAGAAATGCCAAAAACCAAAAACCATCAATCTCCTAAAGAGATCAATTACCATAAATCAAAATACATAATATCTCTCCCACAATAAATAATCTCTCCCCAAAAGCTAATGTGTTTTTCCATAGATATCTCTCCCCCTTTGACATCAAATGCGAAAGCAATTAAAAAAATAGATACAACTAGTTCATAGAACTAATTACAAATACCAATTGTTATAACCAACTACTCCCCCTGAGAAGTAGCTCTCTTTCATCAAAGTTGAAAAAAGGTTTCTTTGTTAATTCTTGCCAGTTTGATGCCAATCTTCAACTGTCTAAGTCTCTACCAGTGAGGGTATTACCCCAAGCTTCTCTCTGAGATATTCAAAAGTTTCCTTACGCAAAGGCTTAGTAAAGATATCTGCAATCTACTCTTTAGTATTCACATAGACCAATTTCACTTCTTTTGCTTCAACATTCTCTTTTAGAAAAATGATTTTGATAGAAACATGTTTAGTTTTAGAGTGAAATACTAGACTCTTAGATATATCAATTGCTGCCATATTATCACAGTAAATGATTATAGGTTCTTTGCATTTTACCTTTATGTCCTTCAACATTTACTTAATCCATAATACCTGAGTACAATTAGTTGTTGCTGCAACATATTCTGATTCTACTGGTGATAATGATGTACAACTCTATTTCTTGCTCAACTATGAAATTAGTCTGCTACCAAGAAAGAATGCTCTGCCGGTGGTTCCATTTCTATCATCTACATCTCCTGCCCAATTAGCATATGTGTATGCACATAAATAAAAAAATTCATCTTTAGGATACCATAAACCAAGATTTGTTGTGACTTGTAGATACTCGAAAATCCTTTTCACTGTTGATTATTGATTTTGCTTAGGATTACTCTGAAATCTTGAAACAATACATATTGCATTCATAATATCAGTTCTTGTTTGTGTCAAATGCAGTAAACCTCCAATCATTGATTTATATCTTGTCAGATTAATAGGTGTTGATTCATCCTTCAATGATAGTTTATCAATTATAGTCATAGGAGTACTTACCAGTTTAGAGTTTTCCATATCAAATTTCTTTAGTAGTTCTTTCAAGTAATTTGATTGACATATGAATATACCTTTATTAGTCTATGAAATTTGCAATCCTAAAATAATTTTATCTCCCCAATAATAGACATTTCAAATTCTTCCTGCATCTTATTAGAAAAGTCTTTACACAATCCATCTTCTCCTCCAAAAATTATATCATCAACAAAAACTTCAATAACCAAGATGTCATCATTAGTCACTTTGAAATATAAGTTGTTGTCAGCATTAACTTTGGTGTAACCAAGCTTCAAAAGATATTTGTCCAATCTAGCATACCAAGCTCTAGGAGCTTGCTTCAATCCATATAAGGCTCTCCTTAACCTACAAACCATATCTTTGTCATTTGTCAAAGAAAATCCATCAAGTTGTTCAATGTAAACTTCCTCTTCAAGATCACCATTCAATAATGCACATTTAACATCCATTTGATATACTTTATAGTTCTTGTGTGCTCCAAATGCTAGAAATATTCTAAATGCCTCAATTCTAGATACCGGTGCAAAGGTTTCATTGTAATCAATTCCCTCTTTCTGTGGATATCCCTTACACTCTAATCTTGCTTTGTTTCTGATTACCTTACCATCTTCATTAAGTTATTTTTTTTCTAAATACCCATTTAGTTCCAATTATAATTTTGTTTTTAGGCTAGGGAACCAATGTCGATGTGTTATTCTTTTCAATTTATTCAAATTCATCTTCCATAGCTTTAATTCAATGTTTATCTTCACATACCTCATTAACTGATGTTGGTTCAATTTGACAAATTAGACATACCTCTTCATTTGCCAGTCTTCCTCTAGTAATTACACCTTGATACTTATTCCCAATTATCTGACATTCAAAGTGATTCAATCTTACATACCCGGGTGTATTCACTTGCTGTTGTTTTTCGGTCACTGTGGAATTCTCAAATGATGTCGGTGTGACTAGATCAACATTCTGTACCAGTGCATTTTGTATATGTTCATTTGTGATTATCTCAACTATTGGTTCAAAGTCCATAGACCTTGAATTACCTCTAAATTGTTCATCAATCTTCACATTTACACTCTCAATGATTTTCTGCAATCTTTTATTAAAACATCTATATGCCTTTCTCTTAGATGAATAACGAAGAAATATTCCTTCATCACTTCGAGGATCAAATGTACGAATATAATCATCTCTCCTAATATAACATTTGCTTCCAAATATTCTAAAATATTTAAGAGTAGGAGTATTACCAAACCATAGTTCATGAGGGGTCTTACCAGTTTCACCTTTGATGTGAACTCTCTTGAATGTGTAAACTGGTGTATTCATTGCTTCTCTCCAATACACATGAGGTAGGTTTTCTTCTAATATCATGCTTCTAGCTATAACCAAAATAGTTTTGTTCTTCCTTTCCACTCCATTTTGCTGGGGTGTTTGAGGTGTTGATAACTATCTTCTGATTCCATTCACTTCATAGAATGCATTAAATTCCTTAAATGTGAATTCACCTCCTTGATCTGATCTTAAACATTTGATTTTCTTACCGGTTTCATTCTCTACCATTGCCTTGAATAGTTTGAATTTCCCAAAAGCTTCTGATTTCACCCTGAGAAAAGTAACCCAACACATTCTAGAATAATCATCAATGATTAGCATAAAATATCTATCTCCTTGTAAACTTCTAGTTCTTGCCAGTCCACCTAGATCAGTATGAATTAAATCAAGAACATTATTGGATTTCTCTAGAATACTCTTGAAAGTTGTTCTAACTTGCTTTCCAAACTGACATTCCTTACATACCGAATTGTGAGGTTTTACAATCTTAGGTAAATCCCTTACTGCCTTGGTTTTACTGATCTTCACAATTTAATTAAAATTTACATGACAAAGTATCTTATGCCATAACCAAATTTTATTAATATGTGCAATTAAGCATGTCTTCTCATTGTTATTCAAGTGAAAGATATTACCTCTAGTCTGATTACCGGTTGCAATTTCCAAATCAGTTCTATTCATGATTTTGCATTTACCATTCTTGAATTGTAACTGAAATCCCTTTTCAACTAATTGACCAACACTCAAAAGATTATGCTTCAAACCTTCAACATAATTAACGTTGTCAGTATTGTGCTTACCATCAAAAGATACAGTGCCTTTTCCTCTGATCAAACAAGCTATATCATCCCCAAATCTTACTATACCTCCATTGTATTCCTGAAAGGTTAAGAATTTACTTTTATCACCAGTCATATGATGTGAACATCCAGAAATAATGATCCATTCATCCTTTTCTTCAATTTTAGTTGCCAGGGCCTGCTCTACCTATTGTATAGTAGGTGCCGGTTGATCTTCTGTTATTTCAACAAAAGGCCATCCATTTTCTATCGGTTCCTCATCAGAATCATCAATTCCTTCATCAGCATAGTAACATGATTTGTCTCTATTCTTCTTAAAACTATATCTCTAATATTTAGGGTTAGGCCAGCACTAATACATTTGGGGTCAAATTCCGATGGAGGTTTCTGACGGACAAGGAGCATTGTGTGAAAATTTGTTTTTTTTTTTTAAATGCCCGTGTTCATCATAATTCTGACGATAATCCAATGACATTAGGGTTTTTTTGAAAAAGTGCCCGTGTTCGTCGGAATTTCGACGAACGCGTGCATTACTTAAAAAAAAAGAAAAGACCGAAATCCCGCCTCTTTACAAAATCCCGCCTATCTCATTCGTCCCGCCTCTGTAGTGATCATTGGTGACAAACACGACCACAGTGGGGAATGGGGGAAGGAAGTGCCATGGGCACAAAGTGCCAAGGGCTGGCACATAACCAGCGAGGACGTTCAGAAGGAAGCACAAAATGGGCTGTGTAAACGACGATGCCCGGGCCTCCGTCAACAGCAATGAGAAAGATTTTTGGATGCGAGCGGTTGAGGACTGGTATTTTTGCGGTGATAAATTTTCTTGAACTTGTGCTACAGTTGTATATATCAACAAAATTCCTTGCTAGTTAGGGTATTAGAACAGATTAATCAAGATAATTTTCAGTTCATTTTCGTTACATTAATATTGGCCGAAAATAAATCTACATCTTGATACAAGATTGTAATCTCCTCCCCCATCACCCCCATTTCTCCTCGTGTAATACAGAGAATCCAGAAAGAGAATTATAGGCACAAATTCAACTACTTCACCGATCACTCATTCAATCCATCCATCTATTAATGATGAAACCGTAACATATTTAATTCCTAGATAATCTTGTTTATTCTTTGCACATTAGAATAATAAAAAATTTAATATCAAGTAGGTAGAGTTTTTTACAATTTTAATTATGTAATACTTTATCATTATATATCAGTGAGTCATATGAACTCACACTTCATGATTAGTATGTAATATCTCTAGTTAGAATATTAAGTAATATTTCACTAAATTTCTCACCTCAAAAATTTCTCCACCTTAATGATAGTTAATGTTAAGGATTGAATGAAACAAACTCTTGTTCATGGATCACCTTCTTAGCCTCCTATGGAAGTCATTCTTTGTGTGGTCTACCATGACCATAATCAAGGTCTTAATAAATGCATTAGATACTCTCTATTATCAATAAGAGAGTTATCATAATATAGTCATGGCGAGTGGTTACAAATTAGATTAGTGGGTCTATAGTTCACACTTGGTTTGTACTTAGAAACATTATCATTTCTTAGTTGTATGGAAACTACAAATTCATGCATCTAGCCAACAATACACACTAGCTATTATATGATTCCACTAATGAGAAAAGCCTAGTCAATCTTATAGTTTGTGGAACTAGTCATGTCCCTCATATAGAATATCTATATATGGAGTATTCTTCCCTATAGATTACCTATTATTTTGCTTAATAATGTGATTATTTCACATACATCATAAAAGTGTCCTTCTAATATGTTTGTGCATCAATCTTTAAACCATATTTTTATTAACCAACCAATGATAATAATTATCTTAAACACGCCTCTATATTTGAATCCCACTAGCTTTGATAATCAACCATAATAACCTTAACAATGCATCGATGACAACAATGCCTAATAAATCATCATTTGTCTTCGGTGAATCCAACCAAAGCCAACCCATCAAATCCACTAATCTCCCTTGCATCCAAATCATAAAATTTTATGGTTGTTGGAACAAGCTTGGGAGATTTAGTTCTTCCTTTGCAAATCAACATACCCTATTTTGGTTTCCCAAATATTTACTAAATAACTTTGAAGATAAATTGGGAAGAGAATCCATCATATAGATATTTCTTTTCAACATCCTTAGAGGACATTGTTTTGTCTATCATTTATTATAATAGCTAATACCCAATTTTTTTATAAGATAACAAGCAAAACCTCCTCTTCACAAACTATGTTTTCCTTAATAATCCAAGAATGAAAAAAGGAACCCACATTAAAATTACTTACTCCTTACCATGAAGGCAAAAGAACATCCAATTTAAAGATAGATGTACCAAAAGGAAAGAAATATCACCTCAAAATTTGTCTTGAACTTATACATTGAATCTATACACACGAGAATCCCCTTAGTAACTCTCTCACAACTTTCAATGCTAGAAGAATGAGTGTTTTCACAAGACTTTCATACTATGATATTTATATCAAGATTCACTTGCATAGTTTTAGAGTCAAGCTGACCCATTCTCATAAGTAGTTATTATGAACCCCTCATAAGAATGGATCACTTAGTACTCATTTCATCAAAGTTATGCTTATAGTATTATTGAAAAATTGTATTATTGTTCCAAATTTTGTGGATATTTAGGAGACACAAATAAAATATAAATGTAATCATTCCATATTTTTGTAGGAGATATTGGAATGAGACTAATAAGAAGAGTAGTAAACATGAGTCACAATGAGAACTTTAGAATAAATCTAAACATTATAAGGAAGAGTAGCTTGGAAAAACAGAAGCGTAATTTATTTTCCAATTTGCAAGATTATTACTTGGGAAAGAATCTTGAAAGAGGATTGAAAAGATTCCTTGAGCTAACATTGTCTCACTTATCCAAAATTATGAGGAAGGATTCATTAATGAAATGGTCATTAACAAGATGGAGAGAATAATAATTTAGCTTGGCCATGACACAAAGTCTTAGAATAGATGCCAACCTTGGTGAATGGAATGAAAATCCCAAACAATTAATGAGTGGTGAGGCAAGTAGAGGCATATATAAATTTTGTTTTGAATATATATAAAATAAAGAAAAAATGGGACTAAAACCAAGGGAAATGCACATGGAAAGGATATGATGAAAATCAAAATAAATAGTTTGAAGATAATATTAGTTACCTAAAGGATATTCCACTTGATTATTTGGTATATCATAACTATTTTGACAAATTTTGAAACCATTAGAGGTACCTTTTACTTCTGTAGATAAGGCATTCATTCATGTTGATGAGGTAACCTCCATCCTATTTCACTCTTCTTCCTTTGTGTACCTCTTTTATTCTTCCATTACCTCTTCGCTTACCTAAATTCAATCCAAAACATAGTGTATATAGCATCAAAAAAATTCCATATTTGATTAATATTATCCACAACATATCGAAAAGACAAATACCACACTTACTGTGTCATCAACCAAAAATAATTTACTTACATATTCAAAGAGTTCAATAATGAAGAAACATCCATGCGGTGCTCTACACATGTCCTTGAAGGTTCAAGAAATACTTATCCTCTATTGGTCCAAACTTTAAATCACTTTCCATGCATGAAAATAATTGCAACCATACACAATTTCCCACCCAATAGATTCTCTCAAACTAGTTTACTATCTTAACATAGGGTCAAGGAAAAGTGGGCCAAAATAGGAATCCAAGTGTCTTAAAAGCCTTCAAGACCATAGTTGTGAGGATTGAATTTCTTTCTTTAGTGATATCTTTCTGTAGATTAATTAGTTGGGGTAAATGTTTCAAATTTTGTGGATGTTTAGGAGACACAAATAAAATATAAATTTAATCATTCCATATTTTTGTAGGAGATATTGGAATGAGACTAATAAGAAGAGTAGTAAACATGAGTCACAATGAGCACTTTAGATTAAATCTAAACATTATAAGGAAGAGTAGCTTGGAAAAATAGAAGTGTAATTTATTTTCCAATATGCAAGATTATTACTTGGGAAAGAATCTTGAAAGAGGATTGAAAAGATTCCTTGAGCTAACGTTGTCTCACTTATCCAAAATTATGAAGAAGGATTCATTAATGAAATGGTCATTAACAAGATGGAGAGAATAATAATTTAGCTTGGCCATGACACAAAGTCTTAGAATAGATGCCAACCTTGGTGAATGGAATGAAAATCCCAAACAATTAATGAGTGGTGAGACAAGTAGAGGCATATATAAATTTTGTTTTGAATATATATAAAATAAAGAAAAAATGGGACTAAAACCAAGGGAAATGCACATGGAAAGGATATGATGAAAATCAAAATAAATAGTTTGAAGATAATATTAGTTACCTAAAGGATATTCCACTTGATTATTTGGTATATCATAACTATTTTGACAAATTTTGAAACCATTAGAGGTACCTTTTACTTCTGTAGATGAGACATTCATTCAAGTTGATGAGGTAACCTCCATCCTATTTCACTCTTCTTCCTTTGTGTGCCTCTTTTATTCTTCCATTACCTCTTCGCTTACCTAAATTCAATCCAAAACATAGTGTATATAGCATCAAAAAAATTCCATATTTGATTAATATTATCCACAACATATCGAAAAGACAAATACCACACTTACTGTGTCATCAACCAAAAATAATTTACTTACATATTCAAAGAGTTCAATAATGGAGAAACATCCATGCGGTGCTCTACAAATGTCCTTGAAGGTTCAAGAAATACTTATCCTCTATTGGTCCAAACTTTAAATCACTTTCTATGCATGAAAATAATTGCAACCATACACAATTTCCCACCCAATAGATTCTCTCAAACTAGTTTACTATCTTAACATAGGGTCAAGGAAAGCGGGCCAAAATAGGAATCCAAGTGTCTTAAAAGCCTTCAAGACCATAATGGTGAGGATTGAATTTCTTTCTTTAGTGGTATCTTTCTGTAGATTAATTAGTTGGGGATTGTATTAGGACCTTTTCCTAATTAAAAAAAAAATATAAAGATTACATCCCTAAATATTGCATTCATAATAGGATAAATTTCTGCAATATTGAGACTATATTCATAATAGATTTATAGTGATGAATAAAGAAATATTTAAGATTATCAAAAAATTGATGTTTTCTTTCTCCCAACCGTCATTGGATATTGGGTGATCTTTGAGGCATTATGTCAAATAGTTCATGTGCCTTATCTAAGCTTACATATTTTGCATGCATGTGTACCTGGGCAGTTGCACTACAACATCTATACTCACTAATCACATTTGGTTGGAAGTTTCTAAATCCATTTCAAACACATCTTGTGCATATCTTTATTAACTTGATTTCTCCTTCAATTCTTGATGAATGCTTAATTGCACGTTCACTTGGAATTGAATTGATTTTATAATTAAGAGATCACTTGAATTGTAGGTAAACCCCTTCAAATGATAGGGTAGGCTTCCTTTTATACCTAATATATGTCTTGAAAGCATTTTATTGTGATGGCTTTAAATTAAAGTACTTTCTCTTCTATCTGGTATTGGTGGAGCAAAGGTTGCATTGCATCGTCCTAGGATACATATTTCTACAGATAGAACACAAGTTAAATGTATCCCAGGTCGATGCAAAGCAACCTCTGCTCTAGAGATCACCAAAAAATAGAGAAAGAACTTTAATTTAATGCCATCAAGATAAAAGTCTTTAATCAAGACAGATAAAATTTGAGTTTGATTGTCATCATTTACTTTGCCAAATTCTTCACACGTAACTCCTGAATCAATTTCCTACTCACAAGCATTTTATTATGTCTCAAATATAGGGAAACAGAAGGCTTCAAACAATAAACTTGAACATGCAACTAAATCCATTGACTGACCAGAAGAACAAAATTAAGAAACAGTTTGATCATCTGAGAGATGTTGTAGACTTGCAACTCACTACCTAAGTTTTTGCGGGTAAGAATTTTTTTTGTTTTGGTTATGGTTGTGGTGTTTATAGGGAGACATTTACAAATTTATATCTATTTTCACTATTTAATGGTTTATGGGTTTGTAATGGTAATTTAATGTTCTTTCATATTTTTGTATATATTCTTTATAATAGCCTATTATATTGATTTGTTCTATTATGCATAATGGTGTCGGTCAGACGGCTTTGCCGTTGGTGCATGAAAGCATTGAACGAGTTCTACTTTTAAAAATTACATGAAACATTTTTAATTTATTTGATTCAGTGTTATTAGCAAAAAATGATTATCAATGATGTTTCCTTTCTCCAAGAATTGTCTAGGTTCTTTCCATCAGATAATATGTAACATCGAATGACTAAATTTTTTCTTTACAATTGCTTATTTAACTTAAGTATTATCTTAGCGTGAATTAAAATTTATATCTGTATGGAAGAAGAACATACAAGTTCAAGAGTCATGTGCAAGCAAATTTCCTAAAAGAAAGCAAGCAGGCATTATCTTGAATGACATGGAAACAAGCTCATCAGCTGCCTAGAAGAGAGAAATTGGAGAATGGCAGAGGAAAGTGTTTAAGGGTGATAAATAGATAGATAGTATGCAGTACAAACAAACAATGTTTGGAGTGTCTAATGTGACATGTCTAATTTATGTCCAGAGGGTCTAACTGGTTCTGGAGTTCTTGCGAAACCTATTGGGCCACGCTTGGAGGAAATCAATGTGTTCATGCAAGGAGCACCTTTTTTCTATTATGAGAATGATACTTTTGCACCTAGGGATATTTGGAAGTCAATATCCAAAAATTTCTATAGTGTGGAACAAGAGTTGGCGGACTCGAAGTATAATTGTCAGCTTTCAGAAGACCAAGAGGTTATGTACATAATCTCCCAATTGAAGAGTGATTTCAAGAATTACCTCTCCACCCCATGACTATTCAAGAAGGACTTCCTCAAACAAAGGACTATTGGTCTCCATGGGATCAAATAAAAAAATTAAAGCATAGACTCTAGACGATGTGGTGGTGTTCTCCGTGAAGAACTCTACACTATAATTGAAAATTCATGAGGGAAACTGCAAGATAGTGAAGAGAAATACAATCTTGAAAAGTGGGAAGAATGGATCTTGGTTTGGGTGGGGCCAAGTCAGGTGGCTCCTCTAGAGGTTGACGAGATAGAAATCATATTAGGATTTGAAAAAGATCACACTCGTGGAACTTCGTGTGCGAGTGATCGATTGTGGTGTTTGGGTAATGCATTCCAAATAGATATAGTTGCATTCCAAATGGGTAATGTCTTGATGGCATGGAGCTGTATCTATTTGGAATGCATTACCCAAACACCGCAATCGATCACTCGCACACGAAGTTCCACGAGTGTGATCTTTTTCAAATCCTAATATGATTTCTATCTCGTCAACCTCTAGAGGAGCCACCTGACTTGGCCCCACCCAGACCAAGATCCATTCTTCCCACTTTTCAAGATTGTATTTCTCTTCACTATCTTGCAGTTTCCCTCGTGAATTTTCAATTATAGTGTAGAGTTCTTCATGGAGGACACCACCACATCATCTAGAGTCTATGCTTTAATTTTTTTATTTGATCCCATGGAGGCCAATAGTCCTTTGTTTGAGGAAGTGCTTCCTGAATAGTCATGGGGGGGAGAGGTAATTCTTGTGGTCACTCTTCTATTGGGAGATTGTGTAAATAACCTCTTGGTCTTCTGAAAGCTGACAATTATACTTCGAGTCCGCCAACTCTTGTTCCACACTATAGAAATTTTTGGATATTGACTTCCAAATATCCCTAGGTGCAAAATTATCATTCTCATAATAGAAAAAAGGTGCTCCTTGCATGAACACATTGATTTCCTCCAAGCGTGGCCCAATAGGTTTCGCAGGAACTCCAGAACCAGTTAGACCCTCCGAACATAAATTAGAGATGTCACATCAGACACTCCAGACATTGTTTGTTTGTATTGCATACTATCTATCTATTTATCACCCTTAAACAATTTCCTCTTCCATTCTCCAATTGCTCTCTTCTAGGCAGCTGATGAGCTTGTTTCCATGTCATTCAAGATAATGCCTGCTTGCTTTCTTTTAGGAAATTTGCATGCAAGAGACTCTTCAACTTGTATGTTCTACTTCCGTACAGATATAAATTTTAATTCATGCTGAGATAATACTTAAATTAAATAAGCAATTGTAAAGAAAAAATTTAGTCATTCGATGTTACATATTATCTGACGGAAAGGTCCTAGACAATTCTTGGAGAAAGGAAACATCATTGATAATCATTTTTTGCAAATAACACTGAATCAAATAAATTAAAAATGTTTCATGTAATTTTTAAAAGTAGAACTCGTTCAATTCTTTCATGCACCGACGGCAAAGCCGTTCGACCCACATCATCTCTCGTTGTCGAATTCCTGATGACCACCAATAAAACACCTAACAAGGATGCTATGCATCTGACGGCACTCCTCTGTCGGAATTTTATACTTTGGTGTTGGAATTTCGATGATAGACCGAGATGGCAATGGTATTCATTCGGGGAATGAGCATGCATGGTGGCCGTCGGAAAGGTTGGGGTAATATCAAAATTGTGATGACCACGAGGATAGTCGGAACTTCCGACACAAAGTTTTCGACGGTCGTTTTTGTTAGTAGTGTGACGAAATGTGGTTGGAAATCCGATGATTGGCCATCGAAATCTTGACCCAAATGTACTAGAAGTTTTCATTCAATGTCTCCAATTTGTCCCAAATAGCTTTAGCAGTAGATCGGTCTTATAATCCCATGATTTGCTGATCTGACAATGCGCTCAAAAGTGCTTCTCTTGCTTTGCAATCATTCTCTTCATCTTTAGCCAAGTTTGGTGGATTAGTTTGACTCTGTGTAGGACCAACATAGCCATTCTTTGTAACATCCCATATATCTCTTCTAATGCAATTCATATGTGTCTCAATTTTGATCTTCCATATACCATAGTTAGTTCCATCAAGCTTCAGATTGTCCTTCTTGAAATAGTTAGTTGCTTGTGGGGGACATTTTGGGGTTAGATCTTTAGTTTGGAGATTGTTTGGAATGAGATATGTTTGGAAAACCATCAAAAAGGATTCCTTTGCATTTGTTAAAAAATGTCATCAATGTCATCAACATAGCATTTTGATCCATGCCCCTGCCCAAGAACTTCAATCTCAAGTGGCATCTTGGCCCTTTTCTACATGGGGTTTGGATCTCATTGGTAAAATATCTCCTCCTTCATCTTAAGAACATACCTTCATCATAACTGCCACTGATTACTTTACGAAGTGGGTGGAAGTCATTCCTCTTTGATCTACTATCGTTGAAGTAACTTGTCAATTCCATTTGGAAAACATAATTTCCCGATTCGCGATACCTTTTGCCTTAGTTTCGGATAATGGAATGCCATTCAAAAATAAGGATGTGAAGTAGTTTCTCGAGAAATATCATATTCAACATAAATTTTCTACACCTTATTATCCTCTATCAAATAGTCAAGCTGAGTCTTCTAATAGGATAATGGAAAAAATTCTTCAAAAGATTGTAAACAGGAATGGTAATGATTGGCACACTCAATTAACCTATTCTCTTTGGGCCTATCGCACAAGTGTACGTGTTGCTACGGGTTGTACTCTTATAATCTTGTTTATGGTGCTGATGCCATTATGCCTTTGGCATTAGAAATTCCTTCTTTGAGAGTTTTTCTTAGGGGTATAGTGGATGATGATTCCTATAGAGAGAAAAGACTTCAACAACTCGAGATGCTCGATGAACGGCATATAAATACCCTCGAGCATATTCAACCATATCATAAAACTTTGCAACGAAGCTACAATGATAAGGTTATTTAACATTCCTTTTTAGTAGGTAGTTTAGTCCTTTATGAGAACCAATGCAATGTGAATTCCTTACTTGAGGAGAAAGGAAAATTCAGCCCTAATTGCTTTGGACCATATTGATGTAGAGATTCTTGGAGTTGATCCAAATCACATAGTTGTTTTTCTTGTTCTCTCCAACCTACTAACTACTCAAGCCCATCCAAATGGTACTTGGTAAGGGTTCTACTACTTAGACCTCAAAGGCCTAGTCCACTTTATCTTTCCTCCAAGGTATAGCCACAAGTTTTTACAACAGCTCTTCTTATTGAGGATTCCACCTCAATCCCTATCACACCTTCCTAATGCTCCAACAACCTCTACAAATTTGTTCCATGGGTGTAAAATGAATTTAAACAGTGTATTTGGTGTCTTCTAATGTTTTGGTCACCTTTAAACTCATTTTCAAGCCTTCCCATGATCACCTTGGCTATAGCGGGCTCCAAACAGGCCTAGTTCAATTAGCTCTCCTATTACGGTTTTTAGGGCTTAGTTTCACATCTACCCACACAATGCCCCAAATAAATTACATTTATGAGTACCCTTTTCCTAGTTACATACAATATTGCAAAATTCCATCTGGTTACTCCGTACACATGGGGTTTCAAAAACAGTCCTATTTTCAAGGGTTTTAGGCCTACCCGAGTGACTTACAAACTTGGCCTTACAAGGCTTCACCAATCAAAACCTTTGAAAAAACCAATCATGTATTCTCAAATGGAATTCAATTAGGTCTTCAAACATGTATCCACTTCTATTCTACCAATCCATGTGTGCTCTGAAAATGCACATCTTTTGTTGTCCTAGTCTCACCAACTCCTAGTTGTGAGCTTAGGGTATCATTGTAAAACCACTAAATAGGTCTGCAAAGCTACAAAACTCACACTAAAAATATTTATAGACCCTAACCTAGCATTCCACAAAATTCAACTAGTGCCATCAGTGGATGCTCCGGTTAGAGCCATTTCTTTCTTAAACCCTAGCTTACAAGGGTTTTGCACCTAGTCACAAAGAATGGCTTGAATCTCTACAACCAGACACAATCAGACCTTGAAATCTACCTTGTTTGAGAGTAGATTCACCAATCCTCCACTCCTTGTAAGTAGGATCCTCTGAAAAGTCCGTATTGGACCATACAACACAACAAAAACAAAGAAAAACAATGAAAACAGTGTAAAAACAAGGTTTTTGCTTACAAACAAAACTTGCTTTGCATTCCAATTCTTCTAACCCATACAATGATTTTTTCTTCTTCTTATAACATCATGATTCAACTGGCTAGAACCAACTTATTCACCAGCAACAACAAAAAGTGCAACTTTTTCAATGTTGCAAATGTTGCTTAGCATTTTTACATCTTTTTTTATTCTTAGAATGTAAACTTGCACTCAA
Source organism: Cryptomeria japonica (assembly GCF_030272615.1). Classification (NCBI taxonomy): domain Eukaryota; kingdom Viridiplantae; phylum Streptophyta; class Pinopsida; order Cupressales; family Cupressaceae; genus Cryptomeria; species Cryptomeria japonica. Next base: position 24,751,135 of record NC_081413.1, on the reverse strand, counting down.
GTGTACTCCAAGGCTCTAAAGACCCTCCATGCATTCTAGGAGACCGAAAACAATGCATTTCACCCTTATTACATGATTACTCGGTTCTTAGAGTAGTGCACATGTGAACAACATCCTGAATACAACGAAAGCTTGGACAACTCAACCATGACTTCATTAAGTTCCAAATGGTTGGTCCACTTATTACAACATAAAAGAAACATAAAAATATTCAAGAACACACCAAAATTTGCATGGAGTGATAGGTTCCCTGCACCATACTCCCCTATGACAAAGAACTCAAGTCCCTTGAGTTAAAAGGTCTGCAATTTCCACACCATGCCGAAGTATATCTGATTCTGACATCCACATAGCATCTGATTCAGGTAACCCTACCCACTTTACAAGATAATGCTTGTATACACCTTTCCTTGTCTTCTTTATTACCTTGGTGTCCAAGATACTTTCAAACTTGATTGGTTGGCTTGGTGGCAAATCACTCAACCAATCTTTAGTACCCTATGATGAGGTGTCCAACTGATGTGTTTGTGATTCTCCCTTGTATGGATAGAGATCACATACATTAAAGATAGAAGAAATAACCAAGGTGGGAGGGAGTTCAACTTCATATGCATTCTGACCATATTTATGCACCACCTTGAGTGGCTCAATCTTCATCATCAATAGCTTAGTAGGCTGTCCTTTTGGAAGTCTTGCTTTCCTTAGGTATGCTAGGACCAAATCTCCAATCTTAAATTGCACATTCCTTCTTCTTTTATCAGCATTCATCTTATACTGCTCGGACTTTTGTTGTAAGGTCTATCTTACCTTATCATGCACTTCTTTGATTCCTTCTACAAATTTCTCACCTTGTGCACTCCTAGGTGTCATAGAACTGAGATCCTTGAGCTCTAGTATTTCCCTAGGATGAAAACCATACACTATTTGAAAGGGACTTTTACCTGTACTTTGGTTAAATGAGTCATTGTATGCATATTCTACCAAGCTGATTACCAAATCCTAAGTCTGCCCATGTTGTTTGGTGAGGCATCTTAATAGATTACCTAAGGATCTATTTACTACCTCTGTCTGACCATCTGATTAAGGATGGTAGGTAGATGAAAAAGATAATTTGGGGCCCAACTTTCTCCAAAGTGTTCTCCAAAAGTGGCTTAAGAACTTTACATCTGTATCACTGACTATGCTGATTGGAAGGCCATGAATTCTAACTATCTCTTTGAAGAAGAATCCTGCAATGTAGGTGGCATCATTGGTGCTTTTGCAAGGTATAAAATGTGTCATCTTGCTAAACCTATCAACCACTACATACACACTGTCAAATCCCCTTGGAGTTCTTGGTAAGCCTAACACAAAATCTGTGGTGAAACATTCCCAAGGCCTCTAAGGTATGAACAAAGGTTGGTACAGACCTGCATTACTTGATGAACCTTTTTCTCTTTGGAAAATTGCATATTGTTCTACAAACCTTCTCACTTTTTATTGCAACTTGGGCCAATGGTAAAACCTACTAACCTACTCCATAGTTTTATCTATGCCAAAATGACCTCCTAGACCTCCTTGATGCTTTTCTTGGATAATGTTTTGTCTCATAGAACATTGGGGAATGCAAAGAAGGTGTCCTTTGAACAATAAACCCTCTTGTCTCATATACTCTAAATAAGAAACATGTGAGGTGTTAGAAAAATCAGAACAAATAACATATATCTTGGCAAAGTCTTTATCATGCTTGTAGAGGTCTTTAACTCAGTTAATCCCACACTTTGCAATTGTATCTCCTACATAGTCATGAATCTCCTACTTAATGCATTATCTACCTTGTTTGTAGTGCCCTTTTTGTGCATAATAGTGAAGGTGTAGGATTGTAAGTATTCAATCCACTTTAGGTGTCTTTGATTCAATTTCTCTTACCCATTAAGGAAACTGAGAATATGGTTGTCAGTGTAAACTAAAAAATCTTTGGGTAGCAAGTAATGGTGCCACTTCTTCAATGCTTACACCATGGAATACAACTCCAAATCATATGTGGAGTATGTTTGCTTGCCTTCATTCAGTTTCTCTGAAAAGAATTTGATAGGATGAGCTTCTTGACTCAAAACAATCCCTATTTCCCTTTGGATAGCATCACACTCTACTTTAAACAACTGACTTAAATCAGGCAATCTAAGTGTTGGAAACTCTTCTATCTTCTTTCAACAATTCAAATCCCTTATTGTCTTCTTCTATCCACTTAAATTGAGATTTAATCCCTCATTTAATGGTATTAAGTATAGGAGCACCAACATGGCTAAATTTTCTCACAAACTACCTATAAAAAGATGCCATTCCATGAAAACTTCTAACATCACTTATGCTCCTAGGTGTAGGCCAATTAAGTATTGCCTCTACTTTACTTGGATCAATCTTTAAATAACCTTGTGAAATGACAAAACCAAGGTAAACTAACTCTGTTTTTAAGAACTCACATTTTCCAAGGTTGATTTTAAGTTGAGCCTCCTTCAACTTCTTCAAGACCATCTCCACATGCTTAAGGTGTTCCTCCTTGGACCTGCTGAAGACCAAAATGTCATCAAGATGTATAATAACAAATTTGCTAATAAACTCAACTAAGACTTCATTCATGAGCCTTTGAAAGGTACTAGGTGCATTGGTGAGGGTAAAAGGCATCACCAACCACTCATATAGGACTGCATGAGTTCTAAATGTTGTCTTCCATTCATCACCAAGTCTAATTCTTTTTTGATGATAACCAGATTTCAAGTCCACCTTTGTGAAGTAGTGTGCTCCACCTAGATTGTCCAATAGGTCGTCTATCCTTGGCATTAAAAACTGGTATCTTATGGTGATCTTATTAATTGCTCTTGAGTCAGTGCACATCCTCCATTTTCCTCCCTTTTTAGGCACTATAACAGTGGGAACAACACAAGGATTCAAACTCTTTTTAATAAACCCTTTGTCTAAGAGTTCTTGCACTTGTTTGGCAATCTCCTCATTTTGGCTAGGTGTCATCTTGTAAGCAGCTTTGTTAGGTAGATTTGCCCCTAGTATCAAGTCTATTTGGTGATTAACATCCTGCATTGGAGGCAAAGAATTGGGAACATAATCTCCTATTACCTCTGCATATTGCTTCTTTAATCCTTGCACTTCTTGAGGGACTTCACTCATTGGATCTGCCTTAGCTTCAACTTTAGGCTTTAACACTATAACATGACCCTGATTACCTTCTTGTTTTAACACTTTAAGGAAATATTTTCCACTCATCAACATAATACTTGACCCTACTTGTTTTTCCTCCTTTGGATCAGGTAATGGATCCATTTGATACAAGTTCTTACCATTCTTGGTGATGAGGTAACTATTCTTTTCTCCATCATGATAGGCTTTCACATCATATTGCCATGGATGGCCCAAAAGAAGATGACAAGCATCCACAGGAAATATGTCACATATAAGTTTGTCTTTTTATTCACCAATTTCAAATTCCACCCATGCTTGTTCATCAACTAAGACATGTTGACCCCGGTTGAGCCATGATACCTTATAGGGAGTGAGATGAGGCAATCTTTTCAGTTTGAACTTATCCACCATTTCAACCGAGACAATATTCTCTGTGGCACCTTAATCCACAATCACCTTACAAATTTTTTCATGTGACTTACAAGTTGTGCTAAATAAAGTTTTCCTATGTGGTGGCTCTTGTGCTTGGGGTATCTCTGATGGTAGGGAGGCAACCTAGTTTTCCATTAATTTGGTTTCTCTGATGGTTTCCTTCTATCCCTTTCCGGGTTCCTAGTCTACCCTTCTAGACTTCTAAGGGCTTCCTTACCATTTTTTTTCTTATCTCACATTCCTCAAGCTCACAAAGTAAGCTTTTTTCTCTAAATCCTTGCAGGGGTTTAGGACAGACACACATTCACTCTCTTTTTGCAAAACCACCCATCTAGTTTGATTTAGCAATCTTTTCCCTATGGTTACACAATGTCTCATTTTCAGGCTTGTAGCCTTCTGGATATTTTCCTAGTTCTTAGGAGCTTCCTTCCCCTATAAGTTATCTCCTTCAAATTACTGATACCTAGTCAGACTATCACCAAGCTTGCCTAGGCTTAGTATGCAGAAATGGCGATTGCCATTTCCTGGTCTCTCTCAAATGAAAAGCTACTATACATTTCTGGCTCTGCTTGACAATCTCCAAAGATCTTGTGGAGTTTCAAGTCAGAGCCATTTGATTATTGCAAACAGGGAACAAAAACTGAAAAGGAAGACTTTATTTATAGATCCCGAATTTATTCACGGGTTCAAACTAGCAAATCATAGAATAGAGAAATGAAATAGTTACATTAACAACTTACATGAAATGAACATAAATGAAACTCTAATTGAAAACTAGACAATGGACTTCTCTATTACATTTCAGAAAAATAAAATGTGTTCTTCGAGGCAATCGACAAACAACGATCAATAATCCACGATCAAAGATCCATGATTAACCATTCACCCCTTACAGATGCCCGTTGGGTCTTTTTATACATACATCCTCTATTTGGAACTCCTCCTATTGGATGAGATAAATCTCATTACCAACCATTTCTATTTGCAATTGTACCAACGGTTTAAAATTTAACTGTTTGCAACAGTTTGCATTGATGAGAAACACAATACCCCACATGCACCAAGAAGTCAGGCCAGTTCATATTCATAAACACCAACAAGACCATCTTCAGTGTCCAAGTGTTTACCTTCTGGACTCTAGTTCAAGTGCACACCCGCAGTCGGTCTCTACTCCTTCGGCTATCAGTAAGACCACAAATGCGTTGCTCCGATCTCCCTGTGAACCAATAGACAACTCCTCTGATAGCTGATGAAATCCCAATCGTCCAATCTTCCTTGATCTGCTCAATCTTTATCTCAGCTGAACTACTCTCTCTTCCGCCACGGTGTTACTTCATGGTTTGTCCGTGCATCTAGTTGGGCTCCACCCAACCTACCACTGGATCGCCACCTGACTAGTTGCTATCTCGCGTGGGATAACTAGCGAGTATTTTCATCATGTGGTATAGAAAAAATCATTTGATCATCATGGACTTGCTCACCCGTTAACTCGCCTAAGCTGCTTTCTTATCGGGTCCCACCACTTGGTCGCCAAGTCGTGGGGAATAACTTTCATGCATCTCTCCATTGCGGTATAGCGACTGCCGTTGATCCGCCTTCAACCTGCACGGTCATTAACTCACCTCCTTTTGCACGTGCTTTGTCGCCAAGTTGTGAGGATTATCTGGCGATCATCTTCCCATCGCGATATAGAGACAGCCATTGGATCATCCGCTATCATCGTCCGAATATAGGTCAAGTTAATCATCGGGGTAACGTGAAACTTCTCCTTTTGATACTAATACAACCACTCCAAACAATGATAACTTTAAGAAACACCCTCTAAAAAATTATATAAAATCATGGCAAATATTTAATTTTAAACAAATAAAATAATAACTTTTATTGGCGAATCTTTCCTTTTTTAAAAGAAAAAATTTAATTTTAGTGGCGAATTTTTTTATATTAATTTTTTTTGGTAGAAAGGCAAATCTTGGAAAATAATAACAGTATGCATTAATTACTATTGCAAATCCTTTCATTTAAAAATGTAGTTTTTTATAGAAAAGTAGAGGCCTGAAGGTGGAAATCATTAATGAGTTTAAGGGGTAGACTACTTTATTTAGTTTCTACCATTAATTTAAAATAATCTAATATCCCTCTTTGTATTTTTGGAGATAAAATGTAACAACAATTTGTAAAACTCACGTGACCAAAAATTTCTTTTAGACCATTGATTTTCATTAAGGTCAACAATTCAAAAATAATTTCAGCCCCCATGAGCATTACATCTTATAGGTACAATTTACCTCATGGAATACAATGAAGGTCATTAAATTATATTTTAAATCAATGGTGGTTGTTGATATAACCCTAAAGTAACTAATAATTATGATATATTATTGGAAAATTAATTTAGATTTCTACAATAAGGTATATAATGCTGGTGAATTCAATCCAATCATGTGTCAAATATTTTTCGCGATTTTTTGAGTAAAAAAAAATTAATAAAATAAATTATCTAGGGATTTAAATAACACTAAAATGAAAAAGTGTAAAAATGTGGCGATTTAGGTCACCTTAAAAGTTAAACTTATTAGCGAAATTTTGATTCCCAAATTTCAAAAAATAGCCAATTGGCGAATATTAGCCACTAAAAAATCACTGACTCCAAACTCTGGCGGACTCATTGGGGTAAGACTTGTCGCTCGCGGGTAGGTCTTGCCGATAAGAGAAATTTTAAAAACTGCAATTAAACAACCATACAAATGGACTAGAGCCAGTCCTTATGTATTTACATGACCATTGGAAGGTCTCATAAGCCAAATTGGTTAGGGGAATTTCAACCTTTAGGTGCTCCTACACCATACTTCCCCTAAAACAAAGAAGTCAAGTGGTTGCACTCGACAGCAAGGAAAGATCAATTCTTGACTTAACAAAGTCTGATTCAAGGACCCAGGTCGCTTCAGAATCAAGTTTATGCATCCACTTGACCAAGTGTTCCATGTAGACCTGTTGTCTAGTCTATTAGGACACAGAGGAAAATGAGAGGGGGGGGGTGAAAAAGTTGTCAATTAATTTCAACCCAAATATAACTTAATCAAACTTGATGCATAATATTGGTAAACCAAACTTAATTTTGGTTGACAGTTTAACAGTTAATAACAATACTGGTAATGTTTAATGCATGAAAGAGAAAGACAAATAACATCCACAACACATAACACAGATGTTTGTATGTGGAAACCCTGTAAGGGGAAAAATGATGGTGAGAAACCTTACCCACAATCAGATGATACTACTGTAGATAGTATGTGTGTACAAATGGGGTCTGCACATGCAGAAAGGCCAACTACCTAGAGCTCACTGGTCAATCACAAAATGAGAGTCACACTGACTACAATTGGATGGTTAAATCCAATGATGATCTACTGCTTAAAGTAGCATCTTCATATTTTGGATTCAGTACCGATTAAGATCTGATTGTCTTCTTCATAACTTCCTTGAATCTTCAAATGATGTCTGCGTGAGTAGCTCTTCTTATATTCACATATACCTTATTACATTCCTCTTCCACTACCATTACATAATCTCACAAATGAGATCTTACATATATACAAAAACCTAAGACCAAATGTGTAGGTCGGGTCACTAAGAATATTACAATTAAATGAATTACAAATGAATCAATATGTGATCCATCATGTCGGCTTAATGCATTTACAATAATAACCAATCAATAAATCATCTCCATAACATGTTGTGCTGATCTAGAATAGATAACGCATGTCGGTCCATAAGCTCGACCAATTTGCCAATAAAAGAAAATATGCAAACTCAATTAAACCAATAACCAAATCACCAAAACCAAGTGTCCAAACCATGTCTTTGACATAACCAAGCGATCTCTAGATGATAACAAATCATTCTTTGTGTTAGTGAATAATATAACCTACCGGTGAACCAAATACCAGTGACTCTGCATAAGTCACTGAACATGCCGGGGTGAACATTTAACCAAAGATCTCTAGTGCTGATAAGTGTTGACAAGTGTTGAAATCAATGACAAAACCAATGCACCACATCCATAATACCAACAATCTCCCCCTTTGGCATTGTTGGCAACACAAAATGGAAAAACCATCTAAGTGCCAAAGCAGAAATGCCAAAAACCAAAAACCAACAATCTCCTAAAGAGATCAATTACCAGAAATCAAAATACATAATATCTCTCCCCCAATAAATAATCTCTTCCCAAAAGATAATGTGTTTTTCCATAGATATCTCTCCCCCTTTGACATCAAATGCCAAAGCAATAAAAAAAATAGATACAAACAGTTCATAGAACTAATTACAAATACCAATTGTTATAACCAACTACTCCCCCTGAGAACTAGCTCTCCTTAATCAAAGCCGAAAAAAAGTTTCTTTGTTAATTCCTGCTAGTTTGATGCCAATCTTAAACTATCTAAGTCCCTACCAGTGAGGGTATTACCCCAAGCTTCTCTATGAGATATTCAAAAGCTTCCTTAGGCAAAGGCTTAGTAAAGATATCTGCAATCTGCTCTTTATTATTCACATAGACCAGTTTCACTTCTTTTGCTTCAACATTCTCTTTTAGAAAAATGAATTTGATAGAAACATGTTTAGTTTTAGAGTGAAATACCAGATTCTTGGATATATCAATTGCTGCCATATTATGATAGTAAATGATTATAGGTTGTTTGCATTTTACCTTTATGTCCTTCAACATTTTCTTAGTCCATAATACTCGAGTACAATTAGTTGTTGATGATTCTGTTGTTGATAATGATGTACAACTCTGTTTCTTGCTCAACCATGAAATCAATCTGCTACCAAGAAAGAATGCTCCGCCGGTGGTTCCATTTCTGTCATCTACATCTCCTACCCAATTAGCATATGTGTATGCACATATATCAAAATTTTCATCTTTAGGATACCATAAACCAAGATTTATTGTGCCTTGTAGATACCCAAAAATCCTTTTCACTGTTGATTCATGATTTTCCTTAGGATTACTCTGAAATCTTTAAACAATACATACTGCATTCATTATATCAGTTCTTATTTGTGTCAAATACAGTAAACCTCCAATCATTGATTTATATCTTGCCAGATTAAATCATGCTAATTCATTCTTCAATGATAGTTTATCAGCTGTAGTATTAGGAGTACTTACCGGTTTAGAGTTTTACATACCAAATTTCTTTACTAGTTCTTTCAAGTACTTTGATTGGTATATGAATATACCTTTATTAGTCTGTGAAATCTGCAATCCTAAAAAGAATTTTATCTCCTTAATCATAGACATTTCAAATTCTCCATGCATCTTATTAGAAAAGTCTTTACACAATCCATCTTCTCCTCCAAAAAATATATCATCAACAAAAACTTCAATAACCAAGATGTCATCATTAGTCACTTTGAAATATAAGTTACTATCAGCATTACCTTTCGTGTAACCAAGCTTCAAAAGATATTTGTCCTATCTAGCATACCAAGTTCTAGGAGCTTGCTTCAATCCATATAAAGCTTCCCTTAACCTGCAAACCATATCTTTGTCATTTGTAAAAAAAAAATCCATCAGGTTGTTCAATCTAAACTTCCTCTTCAAGATCACCATTCAGAAATGCACATTTAACATCCATTTGATATACTTTATAGTTCTTGTGTGCTATAAATGCTAGAAATAGTCTGATTGCCTCAATTCTAGCTACCGGTGCAAAGTTTTCATTGTAATCAATTCCCTCTTTTTGTGAATATCCCTTACACACTAATCTTGCTTTGTTTCTGATTACCTTACCATCTTCATTAAGATTATTTCTAAATACCCATTTAGTTCCAATTATATTTTGGTTTTTATGTCGGGGAACCAATGTCCATGCGTTATTCTTTTCAATTTATTCCAATTCATCTTCCATAGCTTTAATCCAAAGTTTATCTTCACGTGCCTCATTAACTGATGTTGGTTCAATTTGAGAAATTAGACATACCTCTTCATTTGTCAGTCTTCCTCTATTCATTACACCTTGATACTTATTCCTAGTTATCTGACTTTCAGAGTGATTCAATCTTACATACCTGGGTGTATTCACTTGTTGTTATTCTTCAGTCACTATGGAATTCTAAGATGATGCCGATGTGACTGGATCAACATTCTGTACCAGTGCATTTTGTATAGGTTCATTTGCGATTATCTCAACTGGTGGTTCAGAGTCCATAGACCTTGAATTACCTCTAAATTGTTCATCACTCTTCACATTTGCACTCTCAATGATTTTCTACAATCTTTTATTAAAACATCTATATGCCTTGCTCTTAGATGAATAACCAAGAAATATTCCTTCATCACTTCTAGGATCAAATTTACCAATATAATCATCTCTCCTAATATAACATTTGCTTCCAAATATTCTGAAATATTTAAGAGTAGGATTATTACCAAACCATAGTTCATGAGGGGTCTTATCGGTTTCACCTTTGATGTGAACTCTGTTGTATTCACTTCTTCTCTCCAATACACATGAGGTAGGTTTGCTTCTGATATCATGCTTCTAGCTACATCTAGAATAGTTATGTTCTTCCTTTCCACAACTCCATTTTGCTGCAGTGTCTGAGGTGTTGATAACTATCTTCTAATTCCACTCACTTCACAGAATGTATTAAATTCCTTAGATGTGAATTCACCTCCTTGATCTGGTCTTAAACATTTGATTTTATTACCGGTTTCATTCTCTATCATTTCCTTGAATAGTTTGAATTTCCAAAAAGCTTTTGATTTCTCCTTGAGAAAAGTAACCCAACACATTCTAGAATAATCATCAATGATTAGCATAAAATATCTATCTCCTTGTAAACTTCTAGTTCTCATCATCCCACATAGGTCAGTATGAATTAAATCAAGAACATTATTGGATTTCTTTGGAATACTCTTGAAATTTGTTCTAACATTCTTTCCAAATTGACATTCCTTACATATCAGACTTGGAGGTTTTACAATCTTAGGTAAATCCCTTACTGCCTTAGTTGTACTGATCTTCATAATGCAATCAAAATTTACATGACAAAGTCTCTTATGCCATAACCAAATTTCATTAATATGTGCAATTAAGCATGTCTTCTCATTGTTATTCAAGTGAAAGTTATTACCTATAGTCTGATTATCGATTACAATTTCCAAACCAGTTCTATTCATGATTTTTCATTTACCATTCTTGAATTGTAACCGAAATCCATTTTCAACTAATTGACCAACACTCAAAATATTATGCTTCAAACCTTCAACATAATAAACGTTGTCAGTATTGTGCTTACCATCAAAAGATATAGTGCCTTTTCCTCTAATCAAACAAGCTTTATCATCCCCAAATGTTACTAGACCTCCATTGTATTCTTGAAAGGTTAAGAATTTATTTTAATCACCGGCCATATGATGTGAACATCCAGAATCAATGATCCATTCATCCCTTTCTTCAATTTTAGCTGCTAGGGCTTGCTCTACCAGTTGTATAGTAGGTGTTGGTTGATCTTATGTTATTGCAACAAAAGCCCATCCATTGTCTGTCGGTTCATCATTAGAATCATCAACTCCTTCATCAACATAGTAACATGATTTGTCTCTATTCTTCTTAAATTTGTATCTCTGATATTCAGGGTTAGGCTTATATGTTCTTTTAGCTTCTTCTTTCAATCTTTAATGTCTATCAGGACACCTAGATGCCATATGACCAATTTTATTGTAGTTAAAACATTTAAATGGTGCTTTACCTTCATACTTACTTCCAATTGGACCTTTAGGCATTTTCTTTGCAAATAGTTCTTCAAGCTCTTCCAATTCTTCATTCTCTCTTCTGATGTCTTCAAGTTCTCTTGCATAAAGTACTTTCCAATCAGATTTCTTATATGATGTTGATGATGCTGCAGATGATGATGATGATGTTGTAGATGATGATGCTTTGAAGGCTAAATCTGTCTTAATTGTAGCAACAGGACCAAATTCCTCAAGTTCAAAAGTTGAAAGTTTTCCAACCAAGGTATCTCTAGATACTGATGTATTAGGCATTGTTCTCAATGCATTAATAGTAGTTAATTTCATTTTGTATGCCGGTGGCAATGCTCTTAAAAATTTAGAAATAATCTCATCTTCACTTAAGGATCCTCCACAACATTGTATACCCAAAACAATTTCATTAACTCTTTCCATAAAAGTAGAAATCCTTTCATCTTCTTCCATTATCAGATTTTTCATACCTGACCCGGAAGCATTCCAGTTTTGCAATTTTGATAGTGGTATCACCTTTATTCAATGTCTCGAATTTGTCCCAAATAGCTTAAGTAGTAGATCAGTCTGATAATCCCATGATTTTCTGATCTAACAATGTGCTCAAAAGTGCTTCTCTTTCTTTGCAATCATTCTCCTGATCTTTAGCCAAGTTTGGTGGATTAGGTTGACTCTGTGTAGGACCAAAATAACCATTCTTTGTAACATCCCATATGTCTCTTCCAATGCAATTCAGATGTGTCTCCATTCTGATCTTCCATATACCATAGTTAGTTCCATCAAGCTTCATTCTATCCTTCCTGAAATAGTTAGTTCCCATAGAATCTCCTCAAGCTATTAAACTTCTACAAAAAGAGGACTTAGCACTAATACCAATTGTTAGGACCCAGATGCAACTGAGAAGGGGGGAGGTGAATCAATTGTCTATTAATTTCAACCCAAATATAACTTAATCAAACTTGATGCATAATACCAATAAACCAAACTTAAATCCCAGTTAATAATTTAATAGTTAATAACATTACTGGTAAAGTTTAATGCATGAAACAGAAAGACAAATAACATCCACAACACATAACACATATATTTGTATGTGGAAACCCTATAAGGGGAAAAACCACGATGGGAAACCTTACCCACAATCAAATGATACTACTGCAGATAGTATGTGTGTACAAATGGGGTCTGCACATGTAGAAAGGCCAACTGCCTAGAGCTCACTGCTCAATCACAAAATGAGAGTCACACTGACAATAATTGGATGGTTAAATCCAATGATAATGTACTGCTTAAAGTATCATCTTCATATGGATTTAGTATTGGTTAAGCTCTGATTGTCTACTTCATAACTTCCTTGAATCTTCAAATGATGTCTACGTGAGTAGATCTTCTTATATTCACATATACCTTATTACATTCCTCTTCCACTACCATTACATAATCTCACAAATGAGATCTTACATATAATCCAAAACCTAAGACCAAATGTGTAGGTCGGCTCACTAAGAATATTACAATTAAATCAATTACAATGAATCAATATGCGATGCATCATGTCAGCTTAATGCATTTACAATAATAACCAATCAATAAATCATCTCCATAACATGTCATGCTGATCTAGAATAGATAACGCATGTTGGTCCATAACCTAGACCAATTTGCCAGTAACAGCAAATATGCAAACTCGACTAAACCAATAACCAAATCACCAAAACCAAGTGTCCAAACCATGTCTTTGACATAACCAAGTGATCTCCAGATGATAACAAGTCATCCTCTTTGCCGATGAATAATATAACATGTCGATGAACCAAATACCGGTGACTGTGCATAAGTAACTAAACATGTCGGTGAACATAACCAAATATCTCCAGTGCTGATAAGTGTTGACATCAATGATAAAACCAATCCAACACATCCATAATACCGATATTGTCTTCTTGAGAACGTGGGAATCCAACACTTTCTTAGCCTGAGGCATGGAAGGAGAAAGTAATGGCAGGCTGGCAAGTGACTATTGAACATATGAAACTCGCGCATCCTCCTTGGGAAGTTGTCTCTTGTAGACAACCAAATCTGCGAAATTGAAAATTGGAGACAAAGCAATATCAGATGGAAAATAAATCTTATAAACATTAGAGCCATAATTGGCTAAAACTTTATAAGGGCCTATTCTCCTCACCCCTTTCTGAAGTCGAGCCTTGTTCAAATGTACCATCACCAAAACTCCAACTGAAAATTGCACATCTCTTCAGGTGGTATCAATTCGGGCTTTAACTTTTTGTGAAGAATCTTGGAGAGCTCGCCTGACTTGGTCATGAACCTCCTTCATAGATTGAGCGACATCATCAACTTGACCACTTATGTGTGACAGATTACCAAGATCTCATAATTCCATAACACCTCGTGGGTGCATACCATACACTGTCTTAAAAGGACTCTTCCCAATAGATCTGTTGATACTGTCATTGTAGGAAAACGCTGCCTCATGAAGAACCTAATCCCAACTCTATCCATAATCTTTTGTCAAACACCTTAAAAGGTTTCCAAGTGTCCTATTGACCACCTTTGTTTGACCATCTGTTTGGGGATGATAGGCTGAACCAAAAGACAAGTTAGTTCCTAGTATTTTCCAAAGAGTTTTCCAAAAATGTCCAAGGAATTTGACATCTCTATCTGAAACAATACTAACCGGAAAACCATGGATTCTTATAACCTCTTTGGAAAACAAGTGTTCAATGTGACTAGCATCATGAGTAGTTTTACAAGGAACAATATGTGCCATCTTACTGAATCTGTTAACAACAATAAAAATGCTATCACACTCGAGCTTTGTTTTGGGTAATCCAACCACAAAATTCATACTTATACATTCCCACGGTCTTGTAGGAATAGGTAATGGCTGATAAAGACCAGCATTAGTAGTTGTACCTTTAGGTTTCTGACAAACCATACACTACTCAACATACCTTCGGATATCCTTTGCATTCTGGGCCAATAGTAGAACCTTTGCACAAGGTCCAATGTCTTATTAAGGCCAAAATGACCACTCAAACATCCATTGTGCTTTTCTTGGATCTGATTTTCCCTCATCGATCCTTTGGGAACACACAACTATCCACCTTTAAATAAAAACCATTCTGCAAAGTAAAGTCAACATATTCACTATGAAAGTGATTTTGCAATTCTTGACAAACCTTGTAAATGATTGCAAAATCTTCATCATTGGGGTACAAATCCTTGATGTAATCAACTCCAATACTCTGAATCTGCACTTCTTGCATTGTTAGTAGCCTTCTACTCAAAGAGTTTGCTACTTTATTACACTGTCCTTTCTTATGCTTAATAGAAAAAGTATATGACTGCAATTACTCAACCCATTTAACGTGCCTATGACTCAACTTATCTTGTGAATTCATAAAACTTAAAGCTTGATTATCTATGTAAACAAAAAACTCCTTAGGTAACAAGTAGTGCCTCCACTTCCTAATACCTTGGACAAGAGCATAAAGCTCAAGATCATAGGATGAATACTTCTTCTTGCCATCATTGAGCTTCTCACTAAAGAAAGCTACAAGTCTACTCTCTTGACTCAAAACAACACCAACTGCTATATTACTTGCATCAAATTCAATTGTGAACAACTTATCAAAACTAGAAAATGAGTACTTGTTGTGTAGCTACCTTTTGTTTCAAAAGTTCAAACCCTTTGTTAGCTGCATTGGTCCACTGAAACTTAGTCTTAACTCCTCCTTTGATGGTATCCAACATGGGTGCACAAATCTTATTGAACCCTCTGATAAAATTCCTGTAGAAATCTACCAAATCATGAAAACTTCTTACTTCACTTGATGTCTTTGGTGTTGGCCAGTTTGTGATGGCTTCCACCTTTGATGTGTCCATCTTCAAATCTCCTCCTAAAACTACAAATTCAAGATAGACAAATTCCTTCTTCATAAACTCACACTTCTCCAAGTTTATTGTTAGTTGCTCATGATATAATTTTTGCAATATAATACTAAGATGCTCTAGATGTTCCTCTTTAATTCTACTGAAAATTAAGATATCATCTAGGTATACAACAACAAGTTTACCAATAAAATCTTTCAGCACTTCATTCATGAATCTCATGAATGTACTAGGAGCATTACTAAGACTGAATGGCATAACAAGCCACTCATAAAGTCCTTCATTGGTTTTGAAGGTTGTTTTCCATTCATCACCTTCCTTTATCCTGATCTGCTGGTATCCACTCTTGAGATCAATCTTAGTGAATTACTTTGCACCTCCCAAGCAATCCATCAAGTCTTCAATTCTTGGGATAGGAAATCTATACCTGATACTGATATTATTTATGGCTCTTGAATCTGTGCATAGCCTCCATGTTCCTCCTTTCTTGGATGCTAACACTGTAGGTATGACATAAGGACTTATGCTCTTTTTTATCAACCCTTGGTCCAACAATTCTTGGACTTGTCTAGCCACTTCCTTGTTTTGTTCGCGAGTCATCTTATAGGCTTCTTTGCTGGGTAATGATGCTCTTGGAATGAAATCAATCAAATTCCTTATGGCTCTAATAGGTGGTAGGGTTGCTGGTGCTCCATCACTTAAAATTGTCTAGTATCTGTTGCACTTCATGAGGAATTTGAACCTTCTTTTCTTGCTTTGCTTCCTTTGGTTTCACTATAAGAGAAAACCCCACACCTTCTCCTTCCTTGAGAGTGTTAATGAACTCCTTTTCACATACCAGTAACACATTTGGGCCTTTAGTTTTGCTGCTTTCTCCTTCATCCCTTAGGGATTGAATATGGTATGTAACTTCATCCTTTTGAAAAGGATAAGAGTTCTTCTCTCCATTGTGAATGGCCTTTCTGTCAAACTGCTATGGTCTACCAAGAAGTAGATGGCAAGCATCCATAGGCAAGATGTCACACAAGACTTTATCCTTATAACTACCTATGTTGAACTCAAGCCATGTGTGTTCATTCACTACCACGTGCTGCTCCTTGTTGAGCCAAGTGACCCTATATGGATTACCATGTGGAATTATTTTCAACTTTAGTTTACTTACTTCTTCTTTTGACATAATATTGTTAGTAGACCTTGAGTCTATCACCACTCTACTAACCTTACCAAGGACCTTGCATTTGATTCTAAACAAAGCTCTTCTTTGATTGGTTCCTTAATCAAGGCTCTTCTCATCATTAAATTTTCTCCCTCTTCATAAGCTAAGCTCACACCTTGTGTCTTTCTGCTTTCTACATCTTCTTGTGCATATGTCACTCTTCTTTCACTTCCTTGAGATGAAGAAGATTTCTCTAGACATCTATAGGCAGGGTGACCCAACTTTTGTCAATTGTAACACTTCATGATGGAGAAGTAGGACCCTCTTCCTAGTCCACTAGATCTACCTCTTCTTGGGTTGCTAGATGATCCCCTTCCTCTATAGCTACTCTTGCTATGTGAATCCTCACTTTTCTCTATAATTTTGGACTCTCCTTGGGACCTTTGATCTATTCCTCTTCTACCAAAACTGCCTCTTTGGCCTCTACCATCTTTTCCTCTTCCTCTTCCTCTATTGATTTGTTCTTGCTTCTTTTTACTCTTTTCCTCCACCTTCAGTGCCAATTGATAGCACTTATGCACTATGTTAGGACATAACAAACTCAACTCCTCTTGAATATTCCATCTAAAGCCATTCAAGTATCTCGCTACCTTGATGATCTCATCCTCTACCACCTTGGATCTCAGACACAACTTTTGAAATTCCTCAGTGTAGCTGCTCACATCCAAGTCTCTTTGTCTTAGGTTTTGTCTCCTTTTGTGCAGTTGGATCTCATAATCTTCAAGAATATAGGATTTCCTCACCTTGGCTACCATTCCATTCCAACTGGCTATTTGGTTCTTACCCTCTTTTTGTCTTTCTTCTTGGATAAATTTCCACCAATTCAAGGTTTCTCCTCTCAATCTAGACTTAGCTACCTTCACCTTTTGGGCTTCACTAATTACATCACACTCAAAGTGATTCTCCAATCCTTGAATCCATTCCATAACTACTTCAGGCTCTGTTTTCCCATATAAAAGTGGCACTCCTTCTAGGGATTTTTCTCCTAAGGCTTTAATTGCTTTAAGGAAAGGTTCTTCAGGTAGGACAAGGTCTGGGGCAGGTATCCTATCCTCTTCCACTGACTCTTTATCCTTCCCTTCACTGACCTAGATTGTTAATTTCTAAGTTTTATCCTCAACTGCGTCTAGCTTGCTCTCAAATTGTAGCAATCTTTCTTTCAGGAGTCTATTCTCTTCGTCCTGATCTTCTACCATTCTTGACTAACTCTACATTGGTCACCATTCTGAGGCTATTTTCTCCTACTAATTCAGTGCCTAACATCAACTACTTTCTTCCCAAGTCTAACATTTCTCTGATACCAATATGGTAGGGAGACAACCTAGTTTTCCATCAATTTGGTTTCTTTGATGGTTTGCTTCTATCCCTTTCTGGTTTCGTGTTCATAAACACCAACAAGACCATCTTCAGTGTCCAAGTGTTTACCTTTTGGGCTCTTGTTCAAGCGTACACCCGTAGTCAGTCTCTACTCATTTGGCCATCGGTAAGACCACAAATTCAATGCTCCGATCTCCTGGTGAACTAATAGATGACTCCTCTGATAGCCGATGACATCCCAATTATCTGATCTTCCTTGATATGCTTGATCTTTATCTCAGCTGAACTACTGTCTGTTTTGCCATGGTGTTACTTCCTGGTTTGTCTGCACATCCAGCTAGGTGGCACCTGACTTGCCACTAGACTGCCACCTCACTAGTTTCTATGTCACAAGGGATAACTAGCGAGTATCTTCATCATGCGGTATAGAAACAATCGTTCGATCATCCCAGACTTGCTCACCCGTTAACTCACCTGAGCTGCTTTCTTGTTGGGTCCCACCACTTGGTCACCAAGTCGCGGGGAATAACTTTCATGCATCTCTCCATTGCAGTATAGCGACTGCCATTGATCCACCTTCAACCTGCACGGTCATTAACTTGCCTCTTTTTGCATGTTCTTTGTCGCCAATTCATGAGGATTATCTGGCGATCATCTTCCCATCGCGGTATAGTGATAATTGTTGAATCATCCGAGATCACCGTCCGAATACAAGTCAACTTAATCATCGGGATAACGTGAAATTTCTCCTTCTGATACCCAATACAACCACTCCAAACTCTGGCGGACTCATTGGGGTAAGACTTTCCGATCGGGGGTAGGTCTTGCCGATAAGAGAAATTTAAAAAATTGCAATTAAACAACCATACAAATGGACTAGAGCCAGTCCTTATGTATTTACATGACCACTGGAAGGTCTCACAAGACAAAATTGGTTAAGGGCATTTCAACCCTTAGGTGCTCCTGCACCACTTTGAGTATCCTCCTCTTGCACTAAATGAGTCCTTCTCTCACCCATGTATGAACTTGATGAACTTGAGGCCTTTCCCAGGAACCTTCTCATGGTATGTCCAACTTGGTTGCAGTGGTAACACCTACCGGTCAAGACTGTATTTCCTCTTCGTAAGCCTCCAAACCGACCTCTAAAATTGCTTCTCCCTCTAAAGGATCCTCTATATGCCCCTCTTTGTGAGTCCCCACTTCCTTCTTGGTTTTGATTCTCTTCATTTCTTGAAGCACTCTGCCCTTTGCCAAAGGTTCCTCTACCTTTGAAGTTCTTACTACCTCTATGATTTTTATTTTGCTCACTTCTCCTTTTGATCCTTTCCTCTGCCATCAACGCCAACTAGAAACACTTGTGAACAATGTCTGGTGTGAGGATTCTTATTTCATCTTGTATGTTTTGCCTAAGACCATTCATGTATCAGGCCAATTTCTGCACTTCACTCTCATGTTACCTAGCCCTCAAACATAGTTTATGGAATTCCTCAGTGTATGCATTGACATCTAGTTCCCTTTGTTTCAAATTTTGTAGTCTCTTGTGGATTTGAACTTCATAATCCCCTAGTATAAATTGAGCTTTTATCCTTACCTTCATATGCTCCCATGAAGTTATCTTTTTCTTACCTACTTGTACCCTTTCTTCTTGTATCATATTCCACCAAACTAGGGATGATCCCCTCATTCTTGACTTGGCTACATTTACTCTTTTCTCCTCTGCTACCTCCTTATAATCAAAATGATTATTCAATGCTTGTATCCAATCTAATAACTCATCTCCATTGATATTTCCTCCATAGGTGGGTAATCCATCCAAATTATCCTTGGAGATGGATTTGACAACATCCAAGAATAGGTTTGGGTCTTGAGGCATTGCTACTATTGTCTGGTCCTCCTCATCTTCTACTTATTCATCTGTCTCATCTCCCCATTCTGTCTTAACCTTCACCTTCTCCTTCTTAGCATCTCGGGTCCCTTTAGTTCCTTCTTGATCCTTCAATCCTTCTAACATCTTTGTCACCATTTGTTGGATGGCTTCTTGAGTCATTGCCTTTGGATGCATTGAACTTTATTCTGATTCCTAAATGTCTGACATACACCAATTCTTCAAAAGGGTGACTCTGATACCACTCTGATGCAAAGATTCTTGGAGTTGATCGAAATCACCTAGTTGTCTTTCTTATTCTCTCCAACCTACTAACTACTCAAGCCCATCCAAATGGTACTTGGTAATGGTTCTTCTAGTTAGACCTTAAAGGTCTAATACACTTTATCTTGCCTCCAAGTTATAGCCACAAGTATTTACAATGACTCTTCTTATTGAGGCTTCCACCTCAATCCCTATCACACCTTCCTAATGCTCTAACAACCTCTACAAAGGATCGTAGTTCACAAACTTTTTCCATGAGTGTAAAATGAATGTACACAATGTGTCTGGTGTCTTCTAATGGTTTCTTCACCTTTAAACCCATTGTCAAGCCTTCCCAAGGTCACCTTGGCTATACCGGGCTCCAAACAGGCCCAATTCAATTAGCCCTCCTATTAGGGTTTTCAGGGCTTCGTTTAACATATACCCACACAAGGCCCCAAATAAATTACATTTAGGAGTACTCTTTTCCTAGTTACATACAATATTGCAAAATGGCATCTGGGTACTCTATACACATGGGGTTTCTAAAACTATCCTATTTTCAAGGGTTTTAGGCCTACCCCAGTGACTTACAAACTTGGCCTTAGAAGGCTTCACTAGTTAAAACCTCTACAAAAACCAATCATGTATTCTCAAAGGGAATTAAATGAGGCCTTCAAACATGTATCCACTTCTATTCTACCAATCCATGTGTGCTATGAAAACACACATAGTTTGTTGTCCTAGTCTCACCAACTCCTAGCTATGAGCTTAGAGTATCATTGTAAAACCCCTAAATAGGTATGAAAAGATAAAAAACTCACACTAAACATATTTACAAACCATAACCTGGAATTCCATAGGATTTCAACCAGTTCCATCAGTGGATGCTCAGGTTAGAGCAATTTCTTGCTTAAACCCTAGCTTACAAGGGTTTTGCACCTAGTCACAAATAATGGCTTGAATCTCTGCAACTAGACATAATCAGACCTTGAAATATACCTTATTGGAAATTAGATTCACCAATCCTTCATGTTGAAATGTGGCGACTGATCAGCAAAGTATTGTAAACTCAGCACGTATCCTTGCCGGGCAATTTTTTTGGGTATTTTTTTAATGAAAACCGACATTGTAATAAAACCCTAAAAAGGCCGACTTTGTTTTTGCCCTAAAACACATGTTATAAGCGGTTGGGATGCTTAAGTCATTGTAAGGTTGATATACTATTTTTGCTGGATAATAAGAAAGATTGGATGGCTGTGTATGGTGGATGTAACCCATTCTGGGTGAACCATGTTAAATCTCTGTGTTATCTGTGTCCTGTTTTATTTCTTTATCTTTTGTATTTAAATCTACATTTAATTGTTAGTTCATATTTGCTTCGGATCTTCTTGAAACCCTAACAATTGGTATCAGAGTGAGGTTTTTTATAAATTGGTAGGACTCTAAGATTTGAGTGGGAGCAATGGAGGATTCCAAATTCAAGGTCGAAAAGTTTAATGGCCAAAACTATTAGTTATGGAAAATGCAGATGGAGGATTACCTATATCAAAAGGATTTGTGGCGGCCATTGGAAGGAAAGGCAAAGAAAGTGACCACAATGTCAGATAAAGAGTGGGACATTTTAGATAGAAAGGCACTGGGATCCATTTGATTATGCCTTGCATCGTCTGTAGCATTCAATATAACATAAGCAAAAACGACTGTAGATTTGATGGCGACATTGGCAAAGTTGTATTAGAAACCCTTGGCTTTGAATAAGGTATTTCTTATGAAGCATTTGTTTAATTTGAAAATGAGTGAGGGAGGATCTGTAGCAGAGCACTTAAATGAATTTAATACAATTACCAATCAACTGTCTTCGGTAAAAAATACCTTTGCAGAAGAGGTTCTAAGGGCTCTCTTGATTTTATGTTCTTTGCCAGAAAGCTGGAATAACTTGGTTATGGCTGTAAGTAACTCTGTCTCTGGTAAAAATACTTTGGTATTTGATGATATTGTTGGTGTTATCCTAAGTGATGAAATGCGAAGGAAAAGCATAGGTGAGACTCCAACATCATCGGGTAGTGTTTTGAATGTGGAGAACAAAGGAAGATCAAAGGAAAGAGGAAAAGGCCCTTGGAATGAGAAGTCACGAGAGAAGTCAAAGAAAGGACGCTCTCAATCTAGAGGAAAGAAAGATTGCTGGTATTGCGAAAAGCCTGGTCATCTAAAGAAAGACTGTTGGTCTCAGAAAAACAAAGAAGGAGACAAAAATGAAAATGACAGTAAGGAAGCTAATATTGCAAGTAATACTTTACAAGATGCTTTAATCTTATGTTTAGATAATGTTAATGATTCCTGGGTAATAGATTTTGGGGCTTCATTTCATGCTACACCCCATAGAAAATATTTTCTAGATTAAGTTCAAGGTGATTTTGGACAGGTATATTTGGGTGATGATGAGCCCTATCAAATTGTTGGAAAACGAAAGATAAAGATCAAGTTGCAGAATGGAAATGATTGGTTTCTGCAGGAGGTATGACATGTTCCTAACTTAAGAAGAAATTTAATTTCTGCAGGGCAACTAGGTAGTGAAGGTTTCATAGTTACCTTCTCAGACAGTATTTGGAAGGTTAGTAAAGGATCATTAGTAGTAGCTAAAGGTGCAAAGGTAGGCACATTATATATGTGTACTGGTAACACTTACTCTACCTTAGCTGCTATAGATAAAGTTACTATAGGGACAGCAACAATAGATGTTGCAATAACAGAATCGATAATGTGGCACCATAGGCTTGGGCACATGAGTGAGAAAGGGATGAAAATCCTTCACTCCAAAAATCTATTGCCAGGAATAAAGAAGATTGATTTAGAGTTATGTGAAAACTGTGTTTATGGCAAATAGAAAAGAGTTAAATTTTTCAAGGTTGGGAAAGAGAAGAGTGAGAAGTTAGAGCTTGTGCATTTAGATGTATGGGGACCGGCTCAAGTATCATCTCTTGGTGGCTCTTGTTATTATGTTATTTTTATTGATGACTCAACTAGAAAAACATGGGTATATTTCCTAAAACAAAAATCAGATATTTTTGAAACTTTTAAGAAATGGAAAGCTTTGGTTGAGAATGAGACAGGAAAAAAGTTGAAGTGTCTCAGATTGGATAATGGATGTGAGTATTGCAGCAAAGCATTTGAAGATTACTGCTCCTTAAATGGGATTCGAAAGTAGAAGACAGTTCTAGGAACTCCACAGGAAAATGGTGTGTCAGAGAGAATGAATAGAACTATCATGGAACACGCAAGGAGCATGAGATTGCATGCTGGATTGCCCTTACATTTTTAGGCAGATGTTGTACATACTACTGTCTATTTGATAAATAGAGGACCTTCAACCCCTTTGGATGGTGGTATTCCAAAGGAGGCATGGACTGGTAAAAAGGTAAATTATTCTTTTCTGAAAACCTTTGGTTGTGAAGCTTTTGTCCATGTCGATAAAGAAAATAGAACCAAGCTTGATGCTAAATCTCAGAAATGTACCTTCATTGGATATGGGATAGATGAATATAGCTATCAGTTATGGGATTTTGAAAATAAGAAAATAACTAGAAGTAGAGATGTTATATTCAATGAGAAGGTTATGTATAAAGAACAGATGCAGGAAAAGAAGCATGAACAGAACAAGCAAGAATATGTGGTGTTGGATGAGATTCCTGAAAATGAAATGCCACAGGTACCTGATGCTCAGCAACAACAGAATGTCCCACAAACTCCTGCAAGTGTTAGATGTTCTACCAAGTCAAGTAGACCCCGTGAAAGATTTTCTCGTTCTTTGTATTCTATATTATTAACTGATTCTAGTGAACCAGAAGAATATGAAGAAGCAATGTAGGTGGATGCCAAACAACAGTGGGAGCTAGGCATGAAAGAGGAGATGGACTCCTTGATGAAAAATCAGACTTGGGACTTAGTCCCTTTACCTGCAGAAAAAAAAATCCTTGCCTAACAAATGGGTTTATCGGTTGAAGGAGGAGGAAGGAGGTCAGAAAAGATATAAGGCCAAACTTGTAGTAAAAGGTTTTGCATAGAAAAAGGGTATAGATTATGATGAAATATTTTCTCCAGTTGTAAAAATGACTTCAATTAGAACTATACTTATTCTTGTGGCTGCAGATGATTTACATCTTGAACAATTAGATGTGAAAACAACTTTTCTCCATGGAAATTTGGAGGAGGAAATTTACATGTTGCAACCATAGGGATATGAGGTCAAAGCTAAGGAAAACTTGGTGTGCAGGTTGAAGAAAAGTTTGTATGGCCTAAAGCAAGCACCCCGACAATGGTATTTAAAATTTGATGGTTTCATGGCTGAACACGATTATCATAGATGTCATTCTGATCATTGTGTATATTTTAAGAAATTGGATAATGGCAGTTATATTATCCGATTGCTTTATGTTGATGACATGCTTGTTGCTAGTTCTAACATGGAACACATAAATGATCTTAAACAGAAATTAGTCAGGTCATTTTCTATGAAGGATTTGGGTGCAGCTAAGCAAATTCTGGGTATGAGGATTACATGGGACAAAAAAAATAGAACCTTGAATTTGTCCCAAAGTGAATATATAAAGAAGGTGTTGAAAAGATTTAACATGCAAGATGCAAAAGCAGTTAGTACACCTTTGGCTAGTCATTTCAAATTGACTAAGGAGATGTGCCCAAAGGCACAGGAAGAAGTAAAGAAAATGTCTAACATCCTGTATTCATCAGCTATTGGCAGTTTGATGTATGCAATGATATGCACAAGGCCAGATATTGCACATGCAGTGGGAGTTGTGAGCAGGTTTATGAGTAATCCGGGTATGGAACATTGGAATGCTGTGAAATGGATCCTTCGGTATTTGAACGGAACCACTACGAAGGCATTATGTTTCAAAGGATCTAATGCTGCTCTGAGTGGATTTGTTGACTCTAATCTGGCAGGTGATATTGATTCATGGAGGAGCCCTATAGGGTATTTTTTTACTATAGGGGGAACTGCAGTTAGCTGGATTTCTAGGCTGCAAAAGGTTGTTGTGCTTTCAACCATTGAAGCTGAGTATGTTGTTGCTACAGAAGTGAGCAAGGAGATGATTTGGTTACAATGTTTTCTGGAGGAATTGGGTCAGACATAGGAGGATCTCCCAATGTATATTGATAGCTAGAGTGCCATTCATCCTGCGAAGAACTTTGCTTTTCATTCAAGGACAAAGCACATTCAGCTCAGGTATCACTTCATCTGAACTGTTTTGGAGGAGGGTCAATTACGGCTTGACAAGATTCACACAAGTGAGAATCCTGTCGATATGTTCAAGAAGGTAGTTCCACAGGAGAAGCTAATTTCTTCATCAGTTTCTATTGGTCTTATTGATTGATAATTGTGGAATTTATACCAGTCGAGTCCTAGTGTTTTATCCAGCGGATGTTGCACGTACAGTGGTGTCATATAGTATCAGTCTCCAAGTGGGAGATTGTTCGGTGTGGAGCCTGATCAGTCTTGAAGTGGGAGATTGTTGAAATGTGGCGACTGATCAGCAAAGTGTTGCCCCCGAGAAAAGTGGGGGTTCGGGGGTGGGAGCCCCCGAGAAATTTTTTTTTGAGTATTTTTTAAATGAAAACTGACATTGTAATAGAACCCTAAAAAGGCCGACTTTGTTTTTTCCCTAAAAATGCATGTTATAAGCGGCTGGGATGCTTAAGGCATTGTAAGGTTGATGTACTATTTTTGCTGGATAATAAGAAAGATTGGATAGCTGTGTATGGTGGACATAACCCATTCTGGGTGAACCATGTTAAATCTCTGTGTTATCTGTGTCCTATTTTATTTCTTTATCTTTTGTATTTAAATCTACATATAATTGTTAGTTCATATTTGCTTTGGATCTGCTTGAAACCCTAACACTTCATGCCCTACAAGTAGGTTCCTCTGACAAGTCCGTATTGGACAGTACAACACAACAAAAACAAAGAAAAACAATGAAAACGGTGTAAAAAAAGGTTTTTGCTTACAAAAAAAACTTGCTTTGCATTCCAATTTTTCAAACTTGTAAAATGATGTTTTCTTCTTCTTATAACATCATGATTCAGTTTGTTATAACCAACTTCTTCAGTGCCAACAACAAAAAGTGCAACTTTTTTAATGTTGCAAATGTTGCTTAGCATTTTTACATCTTTTTTTATTCTTAGGATGCAAACTTGCACTCAAGTGTACTCCAAGGCTCAAAAGGCTCTCTATGCATTCTAGGAGACCTAAAACAATGCATTGCACCCTTATTACATGATGACTATGTTCTTAGAGTAGATCACCTATGAACAACATCAACATTACATCTTTCTAGGATATCAACATCCTGAACACAACAAAAGCTTGGACAACTCAACCATGACTTCATTAAGTTCCAAATGGTTGGTGCACTTATTACAACATAAAAGACACATAAAAACATTTAAGAACACACCAAAATTTTCATGGAGTGATAGGTTCCCTACACCACATACATTGTTGCCAAGGCCTATGGATCAGGTGCTTACAAGGTAGCAGACTTCGAAGGTACACCTCTCAAGGAACCCATAAATGCTATGCACCTTCATAAATACTATGCCTAGTTCTTTCTCTCTCTCTCTCTCTCTCTCTCTCTCTCTCTCTCAAGTCTACTTTTTGTTCTCTCTCTATATCTTTTCTTTCTTCAAAATTGGGTAATATGTTAGCATGTCTTCATTAAAGTATGTAGGATTAAATGATGTTATATTGTTTGGTATACATTACTTAATTATTGACAAGCATGTTCTATTACTTTATTGTTTGTCTTGGATTCTTTTATGTAAATTGTAATATATTTACATTTCATATGTGCTAGCATGTTATACAATTTCTTGTGTGTTAAGTAGAATTATATCATGTTGCGTTTAATTAGAGTTAATTAAATCACATTAGTCATATGGTTCTTAGGCATAATACATTCTTCTTTTACATCATCAAAGTAGCATTTAATTAAATACTTAGTTATTTGATTAAATCACACATGTATCGAATTAGTCATGAAGCATTGAGAAATCAATCACATGGAAATTAAAATCAGATATACATGCTCATTACTCAATATGTTACTTCTAATCTAAGCAATGCATATATTGTTTAAGGATTAAAATAACATAGCCATGAGTATCATAATATATACATCAATACATCAAGATCATCTCCTATCCCTAGGACTAATAGCTGGAGGATGGTGGCTAGATGCCCCCTCCTGATCTAGCCATGGGGGTGGCCCCATGGGAGTGTATCATGATATGGACTATGAGTGCCTCCATGAGGAGCTCATGCGATCCCTCTCCATCATGATCCCTTGGTATGTGGCTGCCTCTATTTGTAACACTGCTAGGTCATGCTCTCTCTATCATAATCTCTCTCATAGGACCTCCACCTCCATCCGAATAGGGGAGAAAAGGTCCTCGTGTCATCCCGCACTCCTCTGGGATCTGTAGGATATCTGTGAGGAACTAGGAACGTGCATAGTCACAATAAGGTCTGCCACTGCATTCTGAATCAAAGAATGCCACTCCTGGATAGGAGTTGCAAGATAGAGAGAAATTTTAATTAGTAACATTCCATATCATCAAATCTAAGAAAGTAAGATACATAAATAAATCAATAATAGGACATCTTACCTGGATCTCCCTCTTGCCAGTAGGGATCATTTATAGTAACCGCATTAGTCTGGGACCCGCTAGGCTCTCCACGCTCGTACTATCTATGTATAGTAGGTGTGGGCCAGTGGGGACAAGGATCAGGACCCCTTATAGGGTCCCTCTCCGCCTACAGTGGGAGACTCGGTGGATCTAGGGCTACGGTATCCTCTCCAGAGTGATGAGGAACTGTATCAGACTCATCCTCCTCGTCCTCCTCATCATTCTCCCCATCCTCCTTGTCATCCTACTCATCCTCCTCATACTCCTCCTCATCCTCCTCCTCCTCCTCCTCCTCCTCCTCTCCATCCTCCTCATAATCTCCATCTTGATCTCCCTCTCCATTATTAGGATCATCTCCATCTTCGCTAGGCTCTTTGCGCTCGTACTATCTCTTTATAGTATGTGGGGGCCAATGGGGATCAGGATCAGGAACCCTTATAGGGTCCCTCTCCACCTGCAGTGAGAGACTCAGTGGATCTAGGGCTATGGTATCCTCCCTACAGTTATGAGGAATTACATCTCACTCATCCTCCTCGTCCTCCTCATCATCCTCCTCATCCTCCTTTTCCTCCTCCTCATCCTCCTCATCATCCTCCTCATCCTCCTCATCCTCATCATCCTCCTCGTCATCCTCCTCGTCATTGTCCTCCTCCTCCTCCTCCTCTCCATCCTCCTTATAATCTCCATCCTGATCTCCCTCTCCATTATCAGGATCATCTCCATCAGGATCCCTATCTATCACCTAATTGTCTCCATGGTCTGGGGTTCCCTCCAGGGAAGTCTATTGGGAAAATGGCTCCAGGGTATGTCCTCCCCCATCATGTGATGTATGGCTAGCGTGCTCCTAAATCATCCCTATAATCTGTCGCTATGTATTGATTTGACCCATCTAAATCTGTGATGTCGATCTCATCATTGGTAGGCCTAGGAATGGCTCCTAGCCTTGGCATCACGCGTGAGTGTTGGATGTACACAGGAACATCAATAGGAACACACTTCTCAAACCCAAATTTCCACCAAAAACAATTGACGTAGAAGGGAACGCCTATGTGGTTGTACCATCCCTCTAGTAGATGGTTCCTCTGCATGTTTAACATCTGTCTGCATATCCCTACCCACATGTACATCCTGAGGTAGGGTGTCCATATATGACCTCACCCACTATCAATCTGTCTAAGCTCAACCTCTAATATAGGAGATAGTCAGACACCACTCGTGGGTAACTAGATAAGAAAATACCCTAGGCTGCTATAGGACTACGTCTATAGGGGCTCCAATAGGCCTAGTGCAGGGAATATGGTCGAATATCCACACCTGTAATAGCATGCATGTCATCAGGCTACATCCCTATCCAAACACATCCTCCCCAAGGTCTTGATAGAGATGTGTAAGAATGCTCCGACCCCAAGAGTATATCCTCCTATGTCTCTCCATTTCTTGGATAATGTAGATGAGTCCTCCATTCATATGTGTGTCGCACCCATTAGGGCACATGGCTAATGCAAGGGTCATGATCATGAGTCACCTCACTAATGAAACCTCATCGCTAGGGTGTAGGAGCCAGCTAACCATGATACAACCCCTCGTCTCACCGAGTATCATGCTCCCCACAGCATACACCTGCTCTCTCCTATAATCCTCTTGTGTATGGTCGAATTGATATCTAACGGTCTCCCCCCTTATGGGAAGGCACAAAATATGGTATACATCCTCAAGGGTGACTGTCATCTCCCCCACAGGTAATGAGAACATCAAGGTGTTTGAATCCCACCTCTCCCTCAATGCCATTAGCATCACATAATGGAATCTGATGGTCGACATAGCCATCGCATCCCACAAGACCACTACATGCAGAAAATCCCTCTCCCCTATTGTCAACCTTGGGATCTACTCTTGAAGGCTCCAGAAGGTGAGACCGATAGTATGCTCACGAATGTATGGAAGTGTTTACAAAAAGAAAAACATTCTATCATGAGTAATCAATCATCATCACTATCATTCCAATCATTCTATCAGTTCTAACAATCATTGCCTGATCCTGTGTCACCATTGGTTGCCCTGAACAAGGACCAGAGTTCCCTAAGTGGACCAAGGTGCCCAACTGAGATCATGGTGCCCTACAAGGACCATGGCACTCAGAGGGGACCATTGCGCCTAGAGGGGACCATGGCGCTCCCTTGGGACCATGGCACCCTAGGAGGACCAGGGTGCCCTAGGACCCCTAGGTGTCCAGAGAGGGGGCCCGGTCTGGACTAGGTGATGACATCATCATTCCTAAAAACTATAAAATCATGACAAAGTCAAATAGATTCAATGGAAGGTCAACTCACCTTGTTGAGTGGTTGGTCGACGAGTGCAGACTGGCACATGATCTCCATCCTCGTAGGTTGCTCAGGTTAGCGTCGAGGCATGATGAATACTATATGGGTTCCTCTATAGAGAATAGTGCCAAAAATTTAAAAAGTGACAAATGAAGGTGTCACTTTCATATTTATGTGTTATGCACTTTTTGACTTTATGTTTTTAAGTTAAAACCCTAATTTTTGCACTTTTTCGTCAATCTATCATATCTTGAGCTAGGAAGCTCCGATTCTCTCACCGTCGACGGCATTGGAATTGTGAGCTCTCCTTCTCACTCCACACTAGTTCCATAACATTCTTAGATGAGTAATCAGGCCTTGTTGCAAACTTGCTTCATCACAATCTTTATCACAATTCACTATGGAAAACATGATACCCTGTTTCATCTCACTAATAAGCAACTCGAAATAGGGGGGGAATATAGCTACCCCGAATTTCATCACCTTCCTTAGTAAGCATTAGGTGATTTTGTGACCTAATATGTGGTTTTGTAGGGTTTGGTTCCGAACTGTGTACTACAGATACCACTAGGGGCTTCGCTCGACAACTTATGGATATATCCTTTTTTCAAATGATGTTTACTTTTCTGTACTTTAGATTGCATATGCACATAGTGTCATATGACCACTAAAATGGGGGCTAAATGTAGTGTCATAAATTGTACACCCTTTCTAGGGTGGTACAATTTCACAGTTAGGTTAGCACCCACCTTAGTGTGTCTTGCATCTTGCATTTCTCATTCCCCTTTCAGTATTTAATTAACTAAATTAATTAAATCTAAGGTCATGTCTCACCACTTTACATATTATAAAGTTGGGCCCTTTACCCTAAGTGTGTCCCTTTTCATCTTATTTCTCCAATGAATCATTTAATCATAAACCCTAATTATGTCTTAATTTGTTCATTTAGGCCCGATTTCGCATATCAAAACATCTTGAAATCAGCTATAAATTTGGGATGCGCTCTAATATCATCATATCTAACTGCCCCAAAAATTTGGTAAAAAGTTGGTCGGACCGTGGTGGTAATGCACATGGTCTGCGTCTTTTTCCCAGAAATTTTGGGAGCACAGTCCTATGATATAATAATGCTTAACCTTAAAATATCAATGGGAAATTCAAATCCTAGGTCAGCCTAAACATGAAATTAAGATCTAGGGTTTCATACTTAAGAGCTCTCTTTCTTCATTTGAAGGGGTCTTCTTCTAAGGATCTGAGAATAGGTTTTTGTAGCATTAGAGCCTTCTTTGCAGTGAAAGAGTAGATCTTTGAAGTCTTTAACAATATTCAAAATTCATCCATCAAACATTCATCAAGCATCATTTTATCAATTGGGGGCTTTTGAAGATGTAGAAGAACAATAGGAGATCACCGACTGACGATTGGCTTGTATCTCTCCCTTGGGGTTGGCTATGGTTTCATGTTGTTTTCATATCTTTGCATAAGCTTCATTTTGATTCACATGAGTGTGTATGAGAGTGGGATTAGAGTGTCCATACTTAGTCTCACTTTTTCCCTTACAAAAGTTCATATGTTGATATTGGTGTTACCATGGTGTGTAGATCTGCATTCAATAATTTACATTGGGTAATGTTTCAAGGCTGATTAGTTAATGTGCTTCATTGTTTTTCTACACTTTGCATTTGATGTCGACTCTAGAAGAAGTGTTAGCCTATGTTGGTCATTGGAATTCATTTAGTAAGATCTGTTGTGATGTATCTGGGTCCTCTTTATCTGTAGGAGTGGATTGCATTGTATGATTTTGGTTCGGATGGCTGACCTTAAATGTAATTCATATGTATTTTCTCTATGGCCGACCTAGTTGATGGTTTCAATGTATAACCTAGTATAAATAGAAGTCAAAATATGTGAAATGGTGTGTGGATTGTTATGAGTTGGATTTGAATGATATGCAAGTGTATGTGAAGAATAAGAAGTGCAAATTTTAGTTTGTGATGAGCTTTGATGATCATATCTTTAATGTGGCAATGATTTGAGACACTGAATAAAGTGAGATATGTTTTCCATGATATTGTTAACTTGGCATAGTGTTCAAGGATAATTTCATGATTAAGATATCTTATTTATTAAAATTCATCATTTTATTGTACCTACTAGAAGACAATGAGTCCTTTTGGTAGCTTGAGAAGACTTTGTTTCTTTCCCTAAGATTGCGCATCTCAATAATTCAAGTCTTTTGTATCTTTCCCTAAGGTTGTGTGCCTTAGTCTTGCAATTCCAATCAAGCGTATTGAGATTCCTTGGCCTTGAGCCTAAAATATTATAATTCATTATTCCTATTGTGAGTGTGATTCTCACTGTGGTTTTTCCCTTCTTGGGTTTTCCATGTATATCTGGTATTCTTATGTGTGTTGTGCTTTATTGTTTCATAATTGCATAAGTAACTTAATTATGATTTCAATTTTAAAATATTATAAATAGGTTGTCCTAAGGTTGAGACTGATTCACTCCCCCACTCTTAGTCTTATGGTGTGTTCAACATATACACTTCCACAAAGGTTGACTATTTTGTCATTGCTCACATTAGAAACCTATTCTCTATGGTTGATCTCAGCTATTTTTTTGATCAATCACATACCTTGGACACGAATTCTTTGTGGCCTAACTAACACAACATTTATAATAACTTTATGGAGGCAGCCTCATCATTTTTAATGTAGACACCAAATTGCAATATATGTTGGCTCTCAATAGTCACATCACATTCCCTCACTTTTCCAAAATGCATAGTACGTGGGATATGACATCTTCCTTTATCTTATAGAGTGATTATCACAAGATTCTTCCAACTAGCACCCATTTCACAGCTCTAATGAACACCTCAACCTCTTTTCCTTGTCGGATTCACATGCCACATCATCAATATCGATAAAATTTTAATGGTATATTATTTCTTTTAATTTATGTTCATTCTATTATTTGTTGATCATTATTGTGGAAACCTAGGACATCACTATAACTTATGCTGGGAGGGAACCAATTATTGTGCTATATATTACCCATCATGTCACAATAAGATATGCTAACTCGTCATTATGACCCTTGTTAGTTGCCCTATTAGGGGGGATTAAACCTTATCGAATCTACTATATGTGGATTTCATTCCTACTTGTCCCTTTTTATACTTATAATTACTCGGCATGCCATCATCTTACTATCCACTTACATTAATATTTCTTTCTTTGGTTGCTATGTTTTTTTCATTTTCTTTTCCCATTTACCCATTGTAACTAATCCCTTTATGTAAATTGGTCACGGGATATCCTCACAACCATAAAAAACCTACCACTATGACACCACTAAGAAACAATAAGATAGCATACATAACTTTCAAGAAAGATAAATGACACATATTTTTCAAATCTCTATGTGGATATAATAATAAAATTGCCCATGACTTTTCCATACTATGGTTCTTTCATCATGAGGGTTTTTTCTTTCACAATTACTAATTAAATTATCGTGAGGGATGAGGAGAAGTTGCAACGGTTCCTAGATAGGGCATCTTGTGGAGTTTTCTTTGATAAAAATGGGTAGATGTCGATATGTTTATTTTTTAGTATATTGCTAGAAGGAAGGTTTGTTTATATGTTATCTCAACATTCAAGGTTGATTTGTCATTTGCAAAACAAAGACAGTGAATTTACATCATTATCTTTTTCATTCTGTTAAAAGGGTGTTCTTAGAAGTACATAAAGGGCATCAAAACCCTTTAGCACATCATGGATTAGTAAAACTAATTGTAATGGAAGGCCTAAAACAAGCTACTCCTCAAATTAGTTGGTATGTTCTCATAGCCGAAGAAAATTCTTCGGCTTCATAACATGACCCAAAGGCTCATGAAGCTGAGGGTGATGATGAAACCCTAGATGTCTCTAACTTAGGTGGTGAAAAAAGTGAACCTAAAGAGAACAATGTAGAAGATGATAGTATAGAAACTGGGATGGAACGACCTACAGTTTGTACTACCAAGAAAAGTCAAAGGACTCCCAAAAATCCTTCAACTAAAGAATGACCTTCTAGTACTACTAGGCAAAGAAAAAAACTAAAAATAGAAGAACCCTGAACTTCCAACTTGCAAAAAATTGGCTAATGTAGCAAGAACTATTGATGAAAAGAAAAAGGTTTCGGATGATGGAATCCTAGCCACATATTTTTAACAAAGAAATACAAAGTCTGGTTACATCTCTTGACTCCTTCATGTCTTTGGGGTGAGGTTTTTGTTGTTCCTCTTTATCTTGTTTCCTTGGATTGAGTCTTTATGCTTCAGGTTTGGCATCATTGGATTACTTTGTTCTTTCCTATAGAGATGGTCCTATCTTCTATTGAGGAGGAAATGGATGTGGCTCGAGTTGAACCTTCTCCTTTATTGAGGTGGAGTTGGATGCTTTTAGATATGCCTAGAAACATTGTTGTGGGGTTGATGAAATCCTAACACGTGACTGTCAGAGTGCTGAAGATGGCATTTGTGCTAAATACTTCCCTTTATCTCCTATTGAGGTGGAGATCCAGAATGGTAAGTTGTTTTTAGTGGTTTTAAATTTCAAAGATAAGGTTGTGGGAGCCTTAACAAAACACACTCTCTTAGTTGTGGGCGCTCTACCTATTGAGGAGAAGATATTGCTTGGGGATGGTGTTGTTCGTATCCTATCTCCTATTGAGGTGGAGTTGGGTGTTGTGGTTGATGCTGGAAGGTGTAGATGGGAGGTTGAAGGTACCTTGTTTCTTGGTTGTTTGGGAACACTGGGTGGTCTTTTAAATGTTCCTTTTCCTTTATCACCTATTGAGGTGGTGATCTTGGAGGGTTTAATGTGCTCAGCTCTGCTCAGTCTCAAGATCAAGGTTATGGGAGCCTTTCTAAAACCCATTGGTTCAAGTTGTGGGAGCCTTGTAAAAACCACTCTCAAGGTTGAGGGAGCCTGG
Source organism: Cryptomeria japonica (assembly GCF_030272615.1). Taxonomy (NCBI): domain Eukaryota; kingdom Viridiplantae; phylum Streptophyta; class Pinopsida; order Cupressales; family Cupressaceae; genus Cryptomeria; species Cryptomeria japonica. The sequence continues at coordinate 24,716,165 of NC_081413.1, read as the reverse complement.
AAAAACCCTATGTTTTTTGTTTCTCTCAAGGACAGGCTAGATGCTAGTAGTTTTCAAGAGCCCAGTTTGGCTAGTGTTTGTTTTTTTGTTAGGTTTGGGCTTTGTATTTTTTTATGGCCCGAAGATTCCGTTACAGGTTGTGGGAGCCTAGGAAAGCCCTTCATGTTGGTTGAGAGTGCCTGAAAATACCCTCGTTCTTTGTTTTTTGAGGTCTACTAGTTTGGTGACCTAGATGTCTGATTGGGCCAACCTATTTTGTAATGTCTTACACTTAATGTTTGACTGGTTGTGGCTGCTCTGAATTTATGCATATGTTTTGTGCAGCGTTTGGTTTTGGGTTCTGGATGCCTGTAAGTCCAGAAGGTTTTAGGTCCTTTCTAAAACCTGTTTTTCGCTGCCAGGTATTCTAGCTCATTATTCATTGGCAGTTCTTAGATTGTAGGGGTTTCGAGACCCCTTCAAAACGTGTTTTATCCTAATAAAAAATAAAGACAGAAAGTAAGATATCAAAACAAATGAAAGATAAAGGAGAATTAAAACATGGAACAATTAGAAGATGAAGAGGAATATGAAGAAGAAATATTTCTTTATGAAATTGATGCTAAGATTCAATAGATAGTTGAGAATGTTAGAAAGGATGTGCTGAATAAGCATAAGTTTCTTTTGGTCAAGAACAAAATAATGAGGACGATATGCATAATGATAATGATGGTCAAACACTAGTTATAGAAGGAAAGATAGGTGGTGAAGAAAATGTTGCCCAACCCAAGAGTGGAATTACAAATTAAAAATAGTCTTTAATCTGCTTTCAATGAGAATTTAGCTATTATGAAAGAGGCCATGAATATTAATGCTATCATGACTGTACTTCCATCAAAAGTACGCCCAGTGCACATTTCCATAGTACATTTAGAAGAGCAAGTTACATCTTTAAAATACCCGTATGACAGAGGTATTGTATTCAGAGATAGTTAATAAACAACAAAAGGAACTTTGGGATCTACGAGTCAAGGTGCAACAAATAGAAATGGAAATATAGTCCCCCAAAGAACAACTACAAAAAAACATATCAGTTGAATGAACAACAGACCAGGAGAATGAGTAAACATAAACAACAATTGGAGAAATTAAATCAGAAAAAAGAACCTGACTCGAAAGAGTACATAACATTATTTGAACATCAAGAAGTAATTGATATTCAAAATTCACTATGGGACTAGAGGATTGTGATAGAATACATGCCCATAGTTCAACATCAACAAACAATTGAAAAATGGAAGGCCTCTGTGCAACAAAGTCTCACACAAACCTACATAACTTTGGCTGAGCACCGACAATTAATTCAGGATTTGAAAAGAAAATGGGGAGAGGAAATAGTGGCGATAGTAGAAAAAATGACTTCAACTATGGGGAAATGATGTGTTAAATGTTTGTCTTGTTTTACCATTAGATCCTAGCCTATGTTTTGATGTTTTCCCTAAGTTGCCATAGTAATCTGATGGGATGATAAGAATTAGCATGAATTAAATGATATAATATATCTTACGAAATTACCAAATACTTATCACTAATGTTGATGAATTTTTTGCAAAATACAGGGCTCTTATTATCAAAGATGAAGACCGCTCATGAAGATTGCCAAAGATCCTATGTAGTTGATGTCTTTTGCATAATAATAGTAAATTGGGTTTTAGGCTTTAGAAAGAATGGTCGTTGGCTACTTCGTTCTTTCTTCAACCAATTCGAATATTTGTTCCCTTTATCTCGAAAAATGGCAACTTGTAAACCATTTTCTTCAATCAACCGACTAAGAGCAGGGCCCACTTCTAAGTTGAGTTCACTTTTATGGTCTTTATTGTGAGCATAGTTTATGTGTGTTTATTAATTGAATTGATTTTTATTATTTTTTTGGCTTGAAATAGTATTGGGGATTAACAGTTGCAGTTTTTTGTGAGTTGAGATTCGTTTCAGAGTTCCTGTTGCTAAGCTCCCGTCACCAAGATTGTATCAATATAAACTACTATAATTTCAGGAGCTATCTAATATTTAACAAGATTTAAGGGTATTCAATCAATATCATGTGCATTTTATGATTATTTATCTTAAAAGAATTTTTTAAGTTATTTGGTTTAAAGATGTTTTTGAAGATTTATTTCAAGAGTGTAACTTGAGAGTGTTTCTATTAGTGTTCATTTTTAAGTGTTTGTTTTCATAAAATGCATTTCATTTGTGTTTAATTTACTATTTTCAGCTTTTTTGTTATACAGCCACAACACTTTTTATGAGCTTACAATCCTTAGATCGACATTAAGAAACAAATTAAGGAAATCAATACAAAATTTCTAAAGATTGATTTTAGTCAATCACAAAGATAGTTTTACTCCAATTTTGATCCACAATTTTATTTCAACTATTATGGTTTACACAACCATTGAATAACAACAGTAACTATCAATGGAGTATTTATGTTGATGGAACACTACTAGTTACGCATCAACACTGTTAAATATAAATTCTCATAGATGATGCTATGCAATTATTATTTTCAAAGATTTGGGTGCTATGTTTTTGTTCTTATGAGCTCTTACTTTAATATAAGTATTTTGAAAGTGTATTAATACTTTTTATTATTTAGTTTACTTTCTCTTATTTGTATAAAAAAAGTAATATCAACTTTGTGACCTAATTTGATATATGTTGTGTACTAAGATCCAAATTTCTTCATTGCTTAGAAAATGATAGGTATATTAGTACTAAGTATAAAGTGTTAAGAACAAAATATGCTAAGGGGTCTTATTATTGAGTGATTTGGGGGTTACTAGAGTGTGTATTTATTTTGTTAGTTTAGCTTATGTTTGATTCATAGAGGATTCTATCTCGGTCAATAATGGGTTATTCAATTCATCCTTTTGTTATCACCTCTATAAAAGAGAATTGAGCCTTGGAAATATGGAATCCTGAAGTACTACATCATTATTTCTATAGAAAGTTACTTTCTTGCAATATAATAGAATTGGAAATGAAAAGAAGAAAAAAAAAATACACCTTTTAAACTGAGATTGTCATTCAATGAGTGTTTTACCAACTTAATGGTGAAGTCTATTAGACCTCAAACACACTAAGTGAAAAAAATAATTAGAAAGAGTTAAGATTCATACCCTTTCTATCTAATGATCAGTTGAATAATGTGATTTTTGGTAAGAATTCATTTCCCATAGAGGCATTGAATCTATCTAACTAAAACACCCATGAACTATATCTTATTTTATTTAAAACATAATTTTGTTCTTACAAATTCCTAGATCGACTATGATAACAATATTGGAGCATTAGGGGAGACGAGTTGGAGAATGAATACTAGATTTTATCTTTAACGATAACAAAAATGTCAAAATTGATGTTCTAGAGAACTTATAATTCTTTGCCTCATTGGATGACACACAATGTGAGGGAAGAAAATTTTTCCCATGTCTTAAAGTTTTGAAATATTACCACCTTAGTTTTTTACCACAATTAGAAATAAATATTTTGGGTGCTACATCACCATTCCTAGCATTATAATGATTTTATGCTCACATATATTAACCGAATCTCTTCTCTTTCCATAGGAGTTTCATTAACAAGATGAGGAAAGCGCTTATTGTGACAAGTGATAGGATCAATCTTTGATCTTATGCTCAATATATTGACATTTGAAACAAGGTTAAGAAAGTTGGTATAATAACATATAATGTTTTTCTCATTTGTCCAATAATTATTTCAACAATCTCCTTCAACGGCTTGGAGAGATCAATTATTATATAAACATTCTTATATGAATGAGTTGAGAAAATCATTTGGCTCAATGAAAATGACATGCCTAGTGAGCTCACTATTTTAGATAGAAAATTATAGCATGAGAGAAAGAAAGACAAGAAACCCCATACAAACATACACACAAAGAGTTCTCTCCTTTCAGATGACAAAATCTCATGTCCAAGGAGTGAAAATTATTAAATAAATATAGACAAACCAAGAGACAAACCAAGAGACAAACCAAGAGCCATGTTTGAGGACATCTTCTATGTGACTAACTTGAACAAAGAGAAAAAGTGAAACCCCTTAGTAACATTTTGGACAACATGAAGGTGGACCCCTTGTGGGGCACAAGCCTTGGCCACCCACCCTTTAAGCATGTTTTCATAGAGAACCCTCCTAACAAAATAATCAAATAAGGTAAAATTTTCAAGTTGATGACAAGCAATATCAATTTATTGAATGGAAGAGAACCACATCTAGAGGTGTTTCAAAAAAAATACCTACATGAAAAGACTTTGAAAGAAAATTCTCTATGTTGCTTTAATAGTGGAGCTATTCTCATGTGCTTTTGAATCTTTAGCACCAACATTAGAGACTAGCTTAATGAAATTTGAGGCCACTTAAAGAAAAACAACAACACTCATAATTATAAACATCAACGAAAAATAATAAGAAATATAAAAAATAACACTGACCCATGACATGAAGAATAATATGATATTCAAAATAAAAAGAAAGCTAAAATTTAAATCCTAACAAAACCTCTTTAATTAATTTTTAAAATATAAGAATGTAAAATTAGATTAGAATTGAATGTTTTGTTTTTCAGTTTGTGCATAACATATCAAATATCAGCCTTCATATGTCTTCTAATCATTCCTATAAAGAAACAAAAAAGCTAATTTTTTATGTTGACATCTTATTTTAAATTGTTTTGCTTTGTTTCAACTAGAAGGTGGCCTTTAATGATCATATTAATAACAACTTTCTTTTAAACAACATAAAAGTCCAAATCCTCCAGCTAAATAAATAGAATGTCATCTATTCTAGACTCTTGCAAATTCTTGAAAAATACATATTGTAATATGTCTAGTTGTTTAGTTTTGGACAGCTCATGTTAAAAGGTTTTTGGCTGATTGTTATCATTGCTTCAGTTTAAAAATTTGCTATATTGTTTGGGTAGCTTATAGTATTATGATTGATATTTAAGAAAATCGTTTTTTAAGTCTATAAGATCAAATATGAAGCCACATCAATGTGCATTTATGTGAAGGTGTTCAAAATGGTCCAAAATTATGATAAGACCAATAGATGTACGCTGATTGGACATCACATGATTGGTTACTTTTTGAATTTTAGTGCTACTTTTTCAGAAATAAGCAGTGACATGACATTTTTAAGGCACTGCTTATAGTCCCATTTTGTCCAACTACCATAAAATGTATTGATACGCTACCAACTGTTGGTCTCTCTCCTCTAATAAAAACACAAAATCCAAAAAAAAAAACATCTTGTTATACAGATTTGTATTTTTATAACAATATCATTTTGTGTGGACAATAGACAGAATTATTAAAATGATTTCAAATCAAAGCATACGGAATTCTTCTTTTTGAAACTGAAGAGCCATGCCATCAGTCGCTATCTACTTTCTCTGTTTTGGACAGTATTCCTCGGAATTCACATCCACTTCTTCAATGTCACAACAAAGGAGAGCAATGGGATGACAGGTCCCCAACGACTGCGATCTACCGACGTGTAGACACCAAACATAATATAGAATGTTATCAATTTAACTTTTCCCCACTTTAAAATGTACTTACTGTGCACAAATTTCCAAATGAGAGTGTAGTGGGAAAAGCATAAAGTCTTTCCTCATGTGGGAAATTAATCATGCAATGGTCCATCCTTTTGATTCCCTAAAATCTCTAACCCAACTCTAATATAAGTTTATGAAAATTAAAAATCTTGTTACAATGTGGCATTTTTGGCTGCAAACAACGGTTGTATAATTGATATGCTGAAAAAAATTTCGGGGAAGTACAATAAAATCCACTGTTGTTTAATTCTGTGATGAGATCTCGTTGAATAATTGTTTTGGAAAAGCTTGTCCACTAAGAATCGCATCCAACTTTTGAGTGCTGTGGTCGGCAACGCAATGCATTGGTCCCCAAATACTATTAGGGCTATCTCCTTATAGATTTTTTGTTTTAATGTTTTTGGCAACCATTTATTTCAGGCATTACAGCAAGAATTAAAAGAATATGCTAATTCCTTTCAGAAGCCGCAGATTGGCACGATCAAATGAGCATGTTTTTCTCTAGTTGATATAAATGCTCTCGCACCGTGCCAAGCTGCGTGCATCTGAAAGTGGTTTGCAACATGTTTAAGTTTTTCTCAAATTAGACGTTTAGCCTCCAATAAATCATATCATATTGAAAAACATAAAAATTCTCAAATGTTACAGAAAAACTTTCATTAATGCTTAATCCTACAACGTTCTTACCCTCTTACTTATGATCACTTGATCATACAAAGCGACTTGATCACATAAACACTTTGATGGATAAACTATTGCTTGATGTCTTATTATATAGAGATATCAGAGACAATTCCAAGACCTAGGCTGATTGTAACTCGCAAAAAAGATATTTAATATTTTGCTCTCTCCATCTTTATCTCTTATCTATTCATTTACTGTTTTCATTTTTCATTTTATTACAATTCATTGTTGGGAGGAATTACATATTACAATTCATTGTTGAGAGGAATTACATATTACAATTCATTGTTGGGAGGAATTCCTAATATGAATGCTTTGCTTCTAATTGCAATCTTTTTCCTTGCATGATAACTTCAAATGATCTCTAAGATCTTCAGTTCGTGCAAATCATTCTTTATTGGCAACGAACCCTTCAAGGAACTGCAATATATATCTCTTTTTTTTCAAAAATGATCTTCTTATTCTTTTCAGCTCCCTCAAATTGCTACGACAGTCTTTTAAACCATTGATTTGGAAGTACACTTCCTACAAACTCGCTATTTGTTGTTCTCCATTGTGCATGATGTATTACAAGACAATATCTCTCGCCCTTCTCAAACATAAAAATATTTTGTGATTACTATCATCTTTCACATTCAATGAGCATGTTTATCACTGGTTGATATAATTGCTATTGCACCTTGCCAAACTGCGTGCAACTGAAAGTGGTTTGTAACATCTGTAGGTTTTCTAAAATAAGATGGTTGGGATCTCTCTAACTTTTACTGGATCTAAGCATATTCAATGGCGCATGTAGACCATAATTATTTTTAAATACTATTCAATTTAATGATTAAAAGTAAATTTTAAAGAGAATTCATTATTACACTACATGCCTATGCAGTAGCTTCCAAAATAAATGGTAATCGTAAGAAGTGATATTGTACGCTTTTCTTCCTGTTATATCGTCGACAGATCAAGCTTTAAGAAAACTGGAAATAGTTATTATACGTGTTCTCTAATCAGAGATTGACCCCCAACAGTGATTGATATTCTTCGCTCATCGACTATTAGCGTGCTCAGACTCCCGCTATTAAAGAAAATATAAACATGTTACAGTGATTTGGTCTCATTGGCTCAAGTAGGAGATCGTTAAGGACCTTGGTATGCGTTTTACGCCGGCACATCTCTGAAAATTTCTGGATGATCAATGTGAATCAGGCCTGGAGGCCGTTTTTTTAAAGATTATAATAGTTAAAAAACATTCACAAAATACATATTATCAATTATTCATATGAAAAGCTTCATTAAAAATTAGAATATCAGTGATTAGCCAATCAAACAAGAATAGAAGCTAAAAACTAATAACAGTTTTCCGTTGCGTGGACAGTAATTTCTAAAGATAAAAACCATTACGTAGACAACAATTTCTAAAGATCAAAAACAATTAAAAAATGAGATTAATGTTTATCTTAGCAGTTTCCAAACTGTTATTTTATTAACAAAACAAAAAACACATTCTTAGTAATTTCCATCATAGCCTTGATCTCCAACATAGCATTCTCCAGCACATCATTCTAATCTTGAGCATATCATTCTAATCTTCAATCTCCCTCTGAATGATTAGTGCAGCTGAGTCTCAACTCCCGACTGATGTCTAAAGGCAATAAAACTAGACATAGGAAGAGCTTTGGTGAAGATATCAGCTACTTGTTTAGATCAAGGACAGAACTGTAACTCCACTTGTCCATCTGGAACCAATTCATGAATGTAATGATGTTGGATCTCTATGTGTTTCGTTCTAGCATGAAACACATGATTCTTTGTCATGGAAATAGTACTATTGTAAAAAACAATCAACTGATGAAATGTGGATGTCTAGACAAACTGTTTTGTTCCAGAGGAACAGAGCAACTATCAAACTGAACTATCGAACCATGTATCTCACTTTTCGAAGATCCATAACCCGTAAAATCTAGAATATAGGTACATCTAATATTCATGAGTGTACTACCCAAAACACAAACTCATATTTGCAACTGCAGAGCAATGCAGAGCAAAACATGATGGACAAAGTCACCAAAATACCAGAGCAACAATAGTATAAGTCAACAAAAGTATGTTGATATCGATTACAACCGGTATCCAATACGAGATTCTCCATCATCAATGACCAAAATCCAACAGGATATTTCTTATTGATTCAAGATGTGGGTAAATCATTGGATTTGCCATTGGTTACCTTTTATTAGTCATCTTACCATCTTAAATTCTATTTTGAACATTCTTCCTATTTATATTTGTGGTGCTTTATGTTCCAAACATTTTTTAAAAGAGTTTGACTTTCTTTCTAGGAAATTTTTATGGTTAGGAAAGCAATAGACTAAAAAATGGAGTCTAGTTAGTTGTGATAAGGTTTATACTTTATCTACATAAACAAAGTGATGTTATTGGTCCTCGAAAAGTAAAATTCAATACTCAATCTTTGGCTACAATATTTTTTTGGAGATGGTGTACCCAACATATTCATCCTTGAGCCAAACTTTTTCAATATAAATATTTACATGGCATTCCTAAAAAGGATATCTAAAGATTAGTCTCACTGGAGAAGGTTTTATGGTTTATAATACCATTACACTCTTTTTTGGACCAATTCATGGAATCTTCATTCCCACATTACCTCTTCCTCACTCCTCTACCATTTGATTAATATTTTTAGCGATGCTATTTGATCTAGAATTTATGATTTAATGATCATCATTTGGTGCAAGAGTCTTGTACTTCTCAATAGAAAGATATGAATTGTTGGTCTATGAGGGGAGATCTAGAGTCTCATGAGACCCTTACTTCTCTCCTAGTTGATAGACCTTCTTGTTATTTAGACGAGGGGGATGTTTAGTTGTGCAATCACTGGTTAAGAGGGACCTCAAAGAGATCAATCCGGAGGATATGATGAAGGAAAAATAGAACTAAATGAATTAGATCATAAAAACTGATTACAAACAATCGGTAACATCCGGGTTACAAGATTCTGCTCACTGGCCTGCTAAATACATGCTTAATTAAGGAATCGATCAACTTCGAACCTCTGAATCTTAAGATATGTCTTCTATGTTCTCACTGATATTTTATTATGCTTAATTATATGTATTTATATGGTCAAGAGGGATCCGGGTCGGCCCAGGAAGGATCAAATGCCGAAGAACAAGATCAAACGTTGAAACCACCAGGTTGGGCTTTGCCAAAGAGATTTCTCTGAAAAATCGAAAGGATGAAGTGCGGATCAAAAGGAAGGTCGGCCACACGCCAAGAAACATTGGAATCAATGAACTAGGGATCCATGTACTTTAAGACTCTTGAGGTTTCTAAGTGGGCCATTGAACTGGTGGAGTTTGGTATCAAACCCTAGGCTAGGCATCCTCATGTGACTATCCTATTTTGACTACTAAAAATTGTGCAGGGGTAAAACTACATGTGTTGGACCCTATATGACTATTGATTTGATGTTTGGGAATGTTTTTAGAGCTTTTTCATTGATTCGTCTCTTCGGATCAGACCTTTGAAGTGTGGTTTCTTTGTAAATGTGGTCTAAAAGCCCCTTTAGCCCTCCTATAGAAGCAGTGTTTAAACCAGTTAATGTAAGAGTTGGGTTCTAAGTTTTGGAAGTGTTATGTTTCAACAATAGAGGCATAAAAAAGTGTCAATATTCTATGGTATCATTAGGAGGATTTATGAGTTTTTCCTTAAAATTTCAAAACAGGGCTACTAGGAGTAGGTGTCTTGTTGAGGGTAGTCACCTTGATTGCATCTGTACAAACCAAAGGGTGTTGTTTTGGTTGTAATCAATGTTACTAGGGTTAGAAAAAAGGATCTATAGGGTCCATACCTACTCTGCAATGGTGGATATGTTATAAACCTAGTTAGTCATAGGTGGCGACAAGAGAGTTGGTCTCAAGAATAGTATTGATGTGAGAAGTTGTATCTCCATGAGTTGTTCATGGATATAGTGGGGTCCCATTGAGATAAGGGGAGTGTAGAGGAGTCCTTTCATATTGCTATCAGGTTTGTCCAAGAATCCATGTGAATGTTGAGACCTTAGTGGAGGGTCTAGTGGATTGAATTTGTGTGAGAAGCCTTTGTTCCTTGGGGCTCTGCATCATATTGGTATCAGAGCAAGTCTAATCATTGGGAGGATGGATTTTGGTGTATCTCAGTAGAAGAGAGCCAATAAAATGCTAGCATAATTCCTCCAAATGGAATGTCCGCAAAGGTGGCTAAGAAATTCCAAGAGATGGAAGAGATGATCAAGATCGGGGTCAAGGAGGCACTCAAGGTTGAACTAAAGACAATGAAGAAAGGAAAAGGGCCAAGTGAGGAGACTGATGAAGAAGAAGAACCCCAGAGGTAGGAGCTAGAGATACTTTCTGATCAAAGACCATTCCTTGAATCCCTCAAAATAATAGGCAAAGACTCTTCTGAGGCCAAGATGGAGATTCCTACCTATAGTGGGAAGATGAATATTGAAGAACTTGTAGATTGGATAGATGCCCTGAATAATTATTTTGAGTACAAGGAGAAGAAGGTGAAGTTTGCAAAGACCAAACTAAAGGGTGTTGCCTTCACCTGGTGGAACTAAACTCAAGGTGAAAGGGTGAAAATGGGAAAGAGCATGATTCATTCTTGGGATAGGATGGTGTCCAAACTCAAGGTCCAATTCATGCATATTGATTATGATGTGTAGTTCTATAGGAGAATGCAAAATCTGAAGCAGAAGGACTTGGATGTGGCTTCCTACACAAAGGAATTCCACAAATTGAGTTTGTGATCAGTGCACCATGACGATGAGAAGGAGAAGGTTGCTAGGTAATTGAATGGGCTCAAGTTCAACATTCAAGATGAGATGAGTCTAATGACTCCTAAAATAGAAGATAAGCTCTTTCAAATGGCTTAGAGGGCAGAAGATAAGTTGAGAAGAAAAAGTAAACAAAACAGTAGGGGAAGAGGAGGCAAGAATTATAGAGGAAAAGGAAATTTTGGGGAAGAGGAGAATCTCAAAAACCCCAAGGTGAGTCTATCCAACAAGAACAAAGTGGAGATTCAGGTTCAAGAGGAAGCTTTAGAGGAAGAAGACCTAATGGAAGGGGTAGATCTGGTGGACCAGGGAGAGGTCCTAGTGTCTTCACAAGAAGATGCTTCAATTGTAACCATGTAGGACACACTACAAGCAAGTGTCTTGAGAAAGCCTCAAACTCTCATGGAGGAGAGAGAAGGAACCCGTTGATTCAAGAAGATGATTGCCAAAGTGTCAATTCCCCAATTGGAAATGCAGTCCCATCCCATGATAGAAAAAGCTTGATGATAAGGAGAACCATGTTGAGGGTACTTCAAGTAAAAGAACCCCCTCAAAGGAAGACGTTATTCAGCACTAGGTGAAAGGCCTATGGTAAGCTATGTAAGTTAATAGTTGATTTAGGTTCTATTGACAATTTGGTTTCTACAAAGATGGTAGACAAATTAAAGTTGAAAAGGTTACCTCATGCTAACCCTTATAAGGTATCATGGTTGAATAAAAAGCACCAGGTCTTAGATGATGAAAAATCTTGGGTAGAATTTGAGCTAGGAGAGCATAAGGAAAAAATATTGTGTGATGTGATCCCCGTGGATTCTTGTCATCTATTGTTAGGACATCCATGTAAGTATGATGTACAATCCCAACATGATGGGAAAACAAACTCTTTTATCATAACCAAAAATGGGAGAAAATTCAAGAAGGATCCTTTACCGGATGAGCGTGTAGATAAGAATATTGGGTCAAGTGTCATGTTAGTGAGTGGAAAATAGTTTCTAGACATCCTAAAGGAGGAAGGAACCCTTGGGTATGCTCTTATTTTGAAGCCCAAAAATAGACCTAATATGCCTAGTCACAGTAAGGAAGAAATTCCCAAGGAGGTGCACCAATTGTTGGATAGGTATAAGAGCATAATGGTGGAAGAAATGCCTAACACTTTACCATCCATTAGGGAAATAAGCCATCATATTGACTTCATACCAGGTTCTACTTTGCCAAACCAACCAACCTATTAGATGACTCCATCTCAGAATGAGGAGATTGCCAAGCAAGTGCAAGAATTGTTGGATAAGGGGTTGGTGAGAAAGAATCTCAGTCTGTGTGTTGTCCCAACAGTCCTAGCATCTAAAAAGGATGGTAAGTGGAGACTATGTACTAATTCTAGGGCCATCAATAGGATTACCATATATATAGGTTTCCTATGCCTAAAATTCAAGACTTAATGGGTTGTTTGATGGGGGCTTCCTACTACTCCAAAATTGATCTCAAGAGTGGGTATCAACAAATCAGAATAAGGCATGGAGATGAATGGAAAACAACCTTCAAAAGAAATGAAGGTCTCTATGAGTGGATGGTGATGCCTTTTGGGCTATCCAATGCCCCAAGAACCTTTATGTGCCTCATCAATGAGGTGTTGAAAGAAATCATTGGTAAATTTGTTGTTGTTTATCTTGATGATATTCTTGTGTTTAATAAGACAACGAAGGAGAATTTGGAACACATAAACCTGGTTTTGAACAAGTTGCATGATGAAAAGTTGATGATCAACATGGAGAAGAGTATCTTCACGAAGGAGGAGCTTTTCTACCTTGGTTTTGTAATATCTAAGGGGAATTTGAAAATGGATCAAGAAAAGGTGGAGGCTATCTTGTCATGGCCAACACCCAAGACAGTAGGTGATGTAAGGAGTTTCTATGGATTGGCATCATTTTATAGAAAGTTCATCAATAATTTCAGTCATATATGTGCACCTATCCTAGACACAATCAAGGGAGGGAAATAATTGGAGTGTGACACTAGTAATCTTGCCATAGGGATTGTCTTGAGTCAAGAGGTCAAACTGGTGGCTTTCTTTAGAGAGAAACTCAATGATGCTAAAAGGAAGTATTCTACATATGATTTGGAGTTGTATGCAATGGTACAAGCCTTGAAGAAATGCTAACATTATCTTTTACCTAAATAATTCATTGTTTATACTAACAATCATACTCTCAGTTTTCTAAATGGATGAGAGAAACCTAGTCACAAGCATATGAAGTGGGTTGAACACCTTCAAGCATACACATTTACCATCAAGCACAAGAAGGGGCAGGCAATTAAAGTGGCAGATGCATTGAGTACAAGGGTGTGCATGGTACAAGAAATTCAGTTGCAAAGTGTGGGAATTGATTCTCTCAAGCAAATGTACAAGGATGATGAAGATTTCAGTGAGATATATGAGGTTTGCACTCAATTTTCAGATTCTTACCATTCTGATTTTTTTGAGTTTTTGTTGTAGCAGGAGTTGTTGTTCAAAGGGATTCAGTTGTGTATCCCTAGATGCTCCATGAGGGAGAACATTATCAAGGAGAAACATTGTGGTAGTTTGGGAGGTCACTTTGTGCTCGATAAAACCTTGGAACAAGTGAAAATGTACTATTTTTGGCCAAAGTTGCAATCAGATGTCAGGAAGTTTGTTGAAAGTTGCAGCATATGCCAAAGGGATAAGGGAACATCATCAAATGCAGATTTATATATCAACTACTCCCTATTCCTAATAGGCCATGGGAGAGTATCAACATGGATTTTGTTTTGGGTCTTCCTAGGACTCAAAGAGGTTTTGACAACATTTTTGTTGTAGTAGACAGATTTAGTAAGATGACTCACTTTTTGCCATGTAAATGTACTAATGAATCTTCCCACATTGTTGGCTTATTCTTCAATGAAATTGTTAGAATACATGGTTGCATTCGGTTGAGGAGGTTGGAGAAAATTTTTTAAAATCCTTGGAAGTCAAGAATAATGATGATGATGAAGTTTGGATGTAAGATTGTAATTAGATTTCTATAAACACTTAGAAATTTCTAGAATTTTGTTGTAATAGTGTCTTGTACAGACATTGTACAGATTCAATGTATAGCCTAATTCATTGATTCAAATAGGAATATGTGTTAATGTTCAGTTTTATTTGATTTGGTAGGAAAATTCTATGTAATAAGGAAGATACCTACATTTTTGTAATAGACGGTCTGAAAACCCTCCAAAACCAGGGTTTCTAAGGAAATGTCTTCTTAACCCCTCATTCCTCTGGTCAAATTGGCTCAAATTATGAGGAATGGTAAGGGAGACAATTTAATTTAATATTCTTGAGGTTTCTAAGTGGGTCGCTGAACTCGTGGAGTTTGAGATCAAGCCCTAGGCTAGGCATCCTCATGTGACTAGCTTGTTTTGACAGTTAAAAATTGAGCAGGGGTAAAACTAAGTCTCCTGGACCCTATATTATTGTTTATTTGATGTTTTTGGATGTTTTCAAACCTTTCTCATCCATTGGTGTCTTTGGATAAGACCTTTGGAGTGTGGTTGCTTTGTAAAAGTGGCCTAAAAGCCCTTTTAGCCCTCCTGTAGCAATAGTGTTTGAACCAGTCAATGCAAGAGTTGGGTTATAAGTTTTGGAAGTGTTTTGTGTCAATAATGGAGGCATAATTTTTTTTCAAGATTCAGTGGTATCAGTAGGAGGATTTTTTATTTTTTCCTTAAAAGTTCAAAATAGGGCTACTAGGAGTAGGCGTCTTGTTCAAGGTAGTCACCTTGATTGCATCTGTACAAACCAAAGGGTTTTATTTTGGTTGTAATCAATGTTCCTAGGGTTAGACAAAAGGTTCTATAGTTTCCATACCTATTCTGCAATGGTGGATGTGTTATAAACCAAGTTAGCCATAGGTGGCGACAAGAGAGTTGGTGTCAAGAATAGTATTGATGTGAGAAGTTGTATCTCCATGATTTGTTCATGGATATAGTGGGGTCCCATTGAGAAAATGGGAGTGTAGAGAAGTCCTTTCATCTTTCTATCAGGTTTTTCCAAGAATCCATGTGAATTTTGAGACCTTAGTGGAGGGTCTGGCCTATCTCAACAGCTTCTAACTGGGCTACAATTCCTCTCAAAATTTCCATTACAGCAGGGTCTGCATTCCCACGCACTCCACCATTCCTATTTCTTCGCACCATCTTCACACCAGTCCTCTGCAGTTGCAGGTCGGATCCACAATCCGGCACCCTACAAAAAAAATCTTCAAAATAGCGCAATCTCCAGAATGAAATCTAGCTTTGATACCATTGCATACAGTCACCGGTTAAGAGGGACCTCAGAGAGATCAATCTGGACCGGGCAGAAAGATTAAACACAACAGAAACAAGAGGATCTGATGGAGGCAATGCAAAACTGAATGAATTAGACCATGAAAATTGATTACAAACAACTGGTAACATCCGGGTTACAAGATTTGGCTCACTGGCCTCCTACATACATGCTTAATTACAAAATTGATCAACTCCGGAGCTCTGAATCTTAAGATATGTCTTCTATGTTCTCATTGATAATTTATAATGCTGAATTCCATTGATTTATATGGTCAAGAGGGATCTAGGTCAGCTGAAGAGGGATCAAATGCCAAAGAACAAGATCAAATGTAAAAAACCACCAGGTCAGGATCCACCAAAGAGATTCCTCCAAAAAATCCAAAGCATGAAATACGAATCAAAAGGAAAGTCAGCCACATGCTAAGGAACAATGGAATCAATGAATTGGGGCTTCGCAAGCTATGGAAAGGATCTGCAAGATTCACCAATAGAAAATAGGTCCAAGCGGTTCCTATGTTCGAATCCAGAAAACTATCTCAGAATCTGGAAGCGATAACTTGCTGGAAAATGATCCAAATGTCCCATAGTTTAGGAATAAGGAAAATGATCATGTTCACAAGAAAAATTCATCTCTACAAAATCCGGTGAGCCAATGCAAGAAAAAGTAGAAAGAAATGTTGAAACTGCAAAACATAAAACAAACTGAAAAGAAATGTTATTGGTTGATGCAAGATTGGCAAGAATTGGGGATGCTCCTGCATCATTTAGGCTTAAGGCTATGATACTAAGTGAGTTTATTTTATTTCTAATGGAAATCAATTAATAAAAGAGAAAAAGTATGGGATTGAGGATTTCTCATGGTAGAAAAATATTTGGAATAAATTTGTTGGCCCAAGTGTGATTTCTTTTTTTCTTGTCTTTGTCAAAATAAATATCTTGCATGGGATGATATTAAAAAGAAGGGATTTCAAGGCCCTTCTAAATCTGTTTTCTATAAGGTCAATGAGGAATGTGTGTCTCATCTTTTTTCTAATCTCCCTTTTTAGTTGTTTTTTGAGGTAATGGTGGAATATATGGAACCAACCCCTTATAAATGCTACTTATTTATATTATTTCTAAACTAGTTTGGGGAATCGTTTGGAATTTGCCACTTTCTTATTGATCGCTTGGGATATTAATCTTGTCTTTGTTATTTAGAAATTTTGGTCAGAGAGTTACATTGGTTATAAATTACGTAAGATTTTACATTCATTAAGAGATACTTTAGTAGCAAAGCGTACTTATGATGAACTCATTATTCCCTCTTATATATTAATTTTGAAGAACTTAGATTTGGGTCATTTGGTTGAAACTTTTCATTCTAACTTTCAAGTCAAATACTTTCATAAGGTTAATAGGGCCGATAAATGGTCTTCTCCTCCTTTGCGTGTTTCATAATGAATAGTAGTGGTTTTTCTATAGGTAATCTTGATGAGGATATTGGTTGTATTGGGCATGATATTAATGATTTAGTTTATTTTAGTTTTCTTCGGCTATAGGTTTGGTACTAATAATCAAATGGAGGTCCATGCTATCCTTGCAACCTTGCAGAAAGCTTGTGAGTTGGATTCAATGATTTTAATCTCTTTTGATTAAAGGAAACTTTTATAACTCTTCTTAGTGGTTAGCAAATTTTGTGGCACATGTTATTTGCCTTTCTCAAAACTTTAGTCTATCTCTTTTATTCATATTTAGTTTAGAATCTTGGGAGTCCCTATCCTCAAATCAATCTTCATAGTTATTTTAGCTTCTTCTAAATGATATGAATTGATCATTGTTAGTTTAAAAACGAGCAGAGAAAACACATAATAATGAAAAGAAAATAGCAGAAATAATAATAGATACAACAAAGAACTCAAGACACAAGATTAACGTGGTTCACCACTAAGTGGCTACGTCCACTAGAAATGCAGGGAGAATTCTTATTAACCAATATCCAATTACACAATACATACATGATTGCACTCAGTCATTTATATAGACATCTCAGATATCAAATGAAGAGTGTTTTGGGGAAGACAAACAACCATGTAACTGTTGGGCTTCATATCTCCCCCATGAAGTCCAACCGGCATAGGCTGTAACATTCCCTGCATCTCCATTCCAAGGTTCATACTACAACCAGCTCTTGAGAAGATTTTAATATCGCCAAACACTATTCCTGAATAGTGTGAATTAATCTTCTCCAAGTCAGATCAGAGTTAAAAACATATTTTCTAACTACTTCATCCAATAATCCATAATCAGGAACACTACTATCTGCAAATGCATAATACACTCCTCCATCAAAGTCTCTTGCTCTTGTGCTCCCCCGTAATAGAATATCTAGAAGATCACCATTATCATATTTTACTACCCAAATATAAAACTCTCATACAAGTGTGAATAGCCTACAAACATCACTCCCAATTCTCACGGTTGCCTCAGTGCCCACATCTAGAGCACACCAAATCTCATTCGGCCTCATGACATCCAACTTAAACAAATCAAATGAATCATTACTATAGCCATCAAACTGGCCAGATTGGAACCCATGTTCTCTCTTCATTTGACCAACATCGGATGCAATATTCTTATGCAAGTGGGCTGCCACGAGATTTGATTTTGAGCTTTCAGCTACAAACCTTGCACCAACGGGCTCCATATCAAATGAATTTTTTTGTGTTTTGTGTAGAAACTTGTGCATTACCTGCAATCAATGCATTCCACTCTGCCTCTATTTCTGCAATCTGGAGCAATAAATCATCACTCTTTTGTTCTTTTTGAAATTTATTTTCCTCAAAGACCTTATCCTCTGCCTTTACGAAGTCTTCTGGATCTTGCGCAGCCTTGAGCCAAAGGCTCTCTCCCACCTCCGTGAGCTCTATAATCCCCGCGCTCCTGGGATATTCAATCTGCAGGC
Source organism: Cryptomeria japonica (assembly GCF_030272615.1). Classification (NCBI taxonomy): domain Eukaryota; kingdom Viridiplantae; phylum Streptophyta; class Pinopsida; order Cupressales; family Cupressaceae; genus Cryptomeria; species Cryptomeria japonica. The sequence continues at coordinate 24,697,760 of NC_081413.1, read as the reverse complement.
ACCCCGAATCCTCTTGTGGGTTCTTTCCACCAAAGAAAGGCTTTCCTATCAACAAGGCATATATTTTTGTGAGGAAAGAGTCCTCTGTTAGGAGCTTCCCATTACTTTCCTTTTGCTGAAATACGGTCTCTTTAGAAAAATCCCATTCTTTCTCAAAGTTATCTTTTCCAATATCATTGATGCGACACAAAACCATCAACTTCTAGTCCATACAAACCAGTTTGTCGATGAGTAGGAGATTCTCTTCCTTCATCCTGATAAATTTTTCTTTTTCATAATCCTCCCAAGACTTGGTCTCAAACTCCTCAACTTCATCCTCGCTCGCTTCAATGTCCTCCTCTTTAGCATCCTCTTCTTCAGTTGATTCAAGAAAATCTTCAAACAACGAATACTTCAAACCCTCTTTTTCTTCAGCCGAAGTCTCCTCCTTTTTGTAGCCATCCCACCAATGAACATGGCGTTTTGTTTTAACTTTTTCTTGCACAATTTTACTCTCCACCGAGTCTAAATTTTACTCTCCACCGAGTCTAAATTTCTTTTTATGTGGCCTCGGTTGCCACAATACCAACAATTAATTTCTCTAACTTTGAACTTTTGCATCTTCTCGAGAATTTTCAATCCTTTATCTAGCTACCTTTCCATGTCCGCTCAATCACTTCACCTAAGCTCTGATACCAATTGTTAGTTTAAAAACAAGCAGAGAAAACACATAATAATGAACAGAAAATAGTAGAAAGAATAATAGACACAACAAAGAACTCAAGACACAAGATTAACGTGGTTCACCACTAAGTGGGTACGTCCACTAGAAACGCAGGGAGAATTCTTATTAACCAATATCCAATTACACAGTACATACATGACTCCACTCAGTCATTTATATAGACATCGGGGAAGACAAACAGCCATGTGACTGTTGGGCTTCATATACTCAACAATCATTGTTTCTATTTCTATAATAAGTTACTTTATTTGTTTTTTTTTGTTTTTTTTTCCAATTTTTGAAGATTTTCCTCTTTAAGACTTACTTATTCATATGTTTTTATCCATTTTCCGAAAGAAAAAACATAATAAATCGCGTATGTTGCATAGCATTAAACAACACCGAATGACAATAGCACAAATCTGCATAAAGATTTGAAATCAAGATTGAATATTTAAGTCAAAGCCTTCTCATTAAAGCCTACGTGATTCTTTCTTTTTGTGACTGAAAAACCATTCCATCATCGCTATTTTACTTTCTCCATTTGCCACGATTATTCCTCTGAATTAACATCCACCGTCATGAATAGAAAAATAAAAGAACTAAATGGGATGCCACTGTCTTTTTATCTCCTCCCTCTGAATGACAGCTCCCCAACAACAGTGACTTGCCGACATGAAGAGACCAAACATAAAACAGAATGCTATTAATTTATTTTTTTCATCCAATTGAAAATGTTCTTACTGCGCACAAATTTTCATATGGAATTTGTGGGAAAAGCATGTGTCCTTCCTCTTGTGGGAAATTAATCATTCCATCGTCCATCCCTGGCTGATCTGGGGTGTGATGTGGATTTGGTATTTTTAAATAGTCCAATTAATATACATAATAGTTTTTATAATAATTAATAAATATTATAAGTTTAATTTAATTAACTAAAAATAATTTATTTTTACAAATGTGAAAAAAAGTTTTCTACAAATTTTATGTATTTTACGGACTACAACAATTCAGATCTCCCAAACAATCTCTTAAGAGACTTGTCAATATTAATATATAAATAAATAACATAGACCAAATGACGGCATGTTTTGACTGTAAATAATGGCTTGCATGGGGCTGTATAATTGATATTTTGAAAAATCCATTGTTATCATAGTCTGTGATGAGTTCTTGTTGAATAAAAAGATTGGAAAAAGATGTGCATTCAACTTTGAGTGCTGTGGCCCTTCACGCAATGCATTGGTCCCCCAACACTTTGAGGCCAATCTCTTCACAGAAATTTTAATGCTTTTAGCTTCCTATAAATAGCCATGCAACCACCTAATTCAAGCATTGCAGCGGGGATTGAGAGGAAAAATGCTCATTCATTTCAGAAGCCGCAGATTGGCACGATCCAATGAGCATGATTATCACTAGTTGATATAAATGCTATTGCACCGTGCCAAGCTGCGTGCACCTGAAAGTGGTCTGCAAAATGTTTAGGTTTATCTCAAATAAGATGGTTTTGAATGATCTCTATATCATTTACTGGATCTAAGCATAACCAACATAGTTTGTTTTGAATGATCTCTATATCATTTCTAAGAGCTCTTTAATATGTATTGTCCTCACTGATTAAAATGCAAGTTATCTACCTTTTGATATAGAATATAATGTTGATCTCTTCTCTGCTATTTTCATGGAAGTTGCTTTTCGGTAGATATGTATTGTCCTCACTGATTAAACTGCATATTGCATTTGGGGATTTTAACATTCATGCTATTATTAAAATGCATATTGCATTTGGGGATTAGAGCATTGCAATGCATGTAGATCACAAAATCGTTTATAAGTTTAAATTTAAGAGTACTAATTTGTGAATATTTTTTAAATACTATTCAATTTAATGGTTAGAGCTAAATATTACAGTATATACCCATGCAGTTGCCTGCAAAGTAAATGGTACGTGAAAGGAGTGATATTGTACGCTAATTTTTTCTTGTTTCTGCTAAATGATAGAATATTTTCATCGACAGATTAAGATATAAGAAACTGGAAAGAGTTTTTATATGTTGTCTCACCTCAACAGTGATTGATCATTAAAGAAAATATACACTTTTTACAGTGATTTCATGTCATTAGGTTAAGTAGAAGATTGTTAATGACCTTTTTATGCATTTTATGACGGATAAAAGACATTCCAACTCCTGGAAGAGGAAAATGTCTCGTGTACACTAATTACACAATGATAACGATGGTACTTTAGTTGTTCCTTTTCATATTAGAAGTCTTTCTTTCTTGTTAATTATGAGTATGTAGGCAATGATATATTATAGACTAGTAAGTTTATACAAAATATTCATCTCGTTTTCTTTACACAAAAAATTAGCGTATGCTTTCATTGTCTATTTTTCTAAGTATAGTGTACATTACAGAAGAGTGTGGGTGAACGGTAAAAAGTGTATAGGGATACATGATAACTACAAGCACAAGGGAAATATCCAATTTACCAAACACGAGCGAATTTTAGTGTTTAGGGATACATGATTGCAGCACTAGAATAGATGGCCACAGATAGCTAAATGTGTCAATAAGTGCTCATTTTTAAAAATATTAAATGCATTACAATACCTCGTTACCTAAAACTAGCTCGAAAATAGAGGCATAGGGAAGGGCATTTAGCAGGTTCATTAGAGGATCCCCTTAATTGTTTATGAAGAAAATTAACAAATTGGTTTTTGAGTGAAAAGTTAATAGAAGCATTAGCCAATGAGCTGATAGATTATGTTTTATTGTATGGGAGATGGTTCCAAGTTTGAAACATCCACAATTAGTTTGTATATGGGAGAACCATTTTAAGGAGAGTCATTTCCAAGGGGATCTCTTGCTACCAATCTTCAAGGGTGGGAGACAAATGTTTGTATTTTGGGAATTGGAGGGTGAGGGAGAAGTTGTTACAGGAGTTTTCTACTTGATAAACACTTCTTACTCCTAACTTCCTCCTCAAGCTGCAAGGTTTTCTTCTCATTTTCTTTTTCTATTTTATCAATAAGTTCCACTATTCTTTGTAGACACTCTGCCATGGATAGCTTTTACTCCTCTGTCCAGATTGCCCCTATGGTCTTCTGGGGCGGCTCTGTATTAACCAACTCCTCTAGTTTACTAGCAGTTGCCCTGTTCTTTAGGTTAAAGTCTTTTATTTCATGAAAGGCCCATTTAAAAACCCTAAAAAGGTCCACTGCACTATTCCTTACAATAGCCAACACATCATCGGGACATTCCTTGTCCAACTTAAAGTAATGTTCATCCAATTTGAGGTCTTTTGGAAATCAGGCATGTTCTCTCTGTCAGTAGCAGGGTGGGAGGAAAGGGAATCTTTAGGGGAATAACAAATATTAGAAGGGTCACCCAATAAATCCTCACAGTAAGACACCAATTTTTTCTTCGTAGAGGCTTTCATTTTCTTTTTAGCCATGGAGAGGGTTTTCACAGAGGTTTCTGGTTTACCCGAAGGCTTGCTCAAAGGGAATGTTTTAGGTGCCTTTTTAGGGGGAGGAGAAATTTCCTCTTCCTTGTTTGAATCCCCATCAAAATTTCCCTTAGACATACTAGTTTAAGTGTCATACCCATCAGAGTCTGGAGGCAAAATGGTATTGGACAGAGTAGGTAGACTAGCAAAGTGCTCATGAATGAGCTGGATAAGGCCGACATGCAAAACAGGGGCACTCCTAGGACTTTTACGGTGTTTAAGAGACATAAAAGATTATGGGGGAAAGAAACCCTGACCTTGTATCTGAAGTGGTTGAGAAGGACTAAGTGGTAGCCATGCACCCTTGTAAATCTCTCGTCGATAGTTATATATTCCATCACCACCCTTAGAACCTCCCTCTAGATATTTTTTATGGTGTTGACCTCAAAGTACTTGTTTGAAACCTTTACCAACGCTTCCCTCTCCTCCTCTGATTTAGGGAAATTCACGACTGCTTCATCAGATATCTTCCTATCATGAAATAATTTCATACCTTTAGTAGAGAGGCCCAAAAATTCTCCAATCAGACCCTCATTGATAATCACATTTCTTCCAGACAGAATAATGCCTTCCTCCTTCCATTTTTTGATGAAATACTTGACAATGTCGAGGTTAGCGCCATGAAGATTTTCTAGGAAAGGGTTCAGCTTGCCTTTGACAATTTGATTCCACACCTTCTGATTCTTCTTGTGCTTTTCACAACTTTTCAGCTCCACCCTTTTCCTATTCCACCCCATTTGTTCACAGGTTTCTTTCTTCTCACTTTCATAGTAGATAATCCTGGTAATAAATTTATAGCAAAGCCTAGGAACCCACAATACGTGCCATTTCACATGGATAGAAGGTATAATAATGGTGTCGACGAAGTATTGAATGAAAAAGTACCTTGCACTGATCCTCTTAATCAATTTTCAAAATGGCAACTTTTCCATGAATAACATCATATCTAATTAAGGATTTCACCCCCACTTCTAGATCCTTGTAGGATTGCCACGACCACCATCCATAGAGCTTTACTCCTTCATTGACAAAATAGTCAGCAACAATGTTGTTAGGATTCCTAAAGATACTGAGAGCGGGGGGTGAATCAGTATCTGCCCGGTATAAGAATTTATTTCAATTATAACATGAAAAGCATATCAAAACTGTGTTCTGGTAAACCAAAATTAATGCAGTAAATAAGAGCAATAACCACAACATAAGAGACACACCATAACACAGTATTTTTAACGAGGAAACCCGACGTGGGAAAAACCTCGGTTGGATTTGTGACCCATAATATTTGCTTACTGGCCAATAAGGGAATATTATTGTTTACAATAGGGGCCTGTACATGCAAGAAGGCCAAGTGCCTAGAGCTCATTGTTCAGTTACAATAGAATTCTCACTGACTTACAAAAATGGATTATACAAATCCAATGTCTTGTACTGCTTCAGATTAGCATCTACTATGCAAGATTCAGTACCGGTTTAAGCTCTGCTACATACATAAACCCTTATCCAATATCTGCCTTACAATTCACATATTAGGTCTGCATTAATCCTTCCATCTATCACTCCCTAAATGATCTACAATGATCTCATACATATATGATTCATATTACAATCCGCCAAGTCGGCTTACAAAAGGTTTTACAATTAAATACAAAATACATTTAAACAAAATTCATGTTGGCCATGGTGTCGGTGATCTGTGTGTCAGTGTTGAGTCTGCCAGTGCCGGTGCCTGTCGATATCATAGGATTGCAAGGTTGCCATCAATGACAATACCTTCAATCACCTACAATTTCTTATTGGAGTGTGAATTTGCCAACAATCTCCCCCTTTGGCATTGATGGGAACACTCATGAGAAAAATCCAAAAAGTGTCCAAAAAGAATCTGCCAAAACATCTTACCAAAACTGTGTTGTCAAAAATGTATGCTCCCCCTGAGGTGATGATGTCTTTGTTTTGATCATTTTTCTCATTTCCACTACTCCCCCTTTGACATCAATGACAAAGGTTGTCATTCATTGTCAGTGGAGTGTGATTCCTACCTATATCCTTGTAACGGGGGGGTTACAATCTAGAAAAGATCTGCCAATACCAAGTTCTGATTGTCGCTGAATCTTTCGCTATCCTATAATGCCGCTTCAGTTCTCTAAACTGTACCGGTTAGTATGTGCATTTTCTATTCCGGTGTCTTAAGTCCGAGAAGCAAAGCCTCAGAAATTTCTTTTCTCAAAGAAATGAGGTAATCTAGGTTAGGGCCTAGTTTGTATTCTAAGTCCTTTGCCTTATCCTTTATATTCTCTTTGTCTTTTTCTAACTTCTCTATTTTCTCTTCAAGATCTATAATGTTCTTTTCAATTTCCAAAAATGAATCGGATGATCCTATTAAATTGTCAGCAATATTGTTAATTTCTTCTTAAGCTTTGTTGATCTCTGAATCTATGTTCTTTGTCAAAATATTAGTTTTGTAGGTATCTCTATACAGTTTCTTGGAATCCAAAATTATTTCTCCTAGTGTCGGTAATAAGGTTTCCATTTTCTCCTTATTCTTCTTCACTATTTACTCAAAGAATTTTTCTTTTTCCTTAATCATTCTCTCTCTGAATGTGTCCTCATTTATCTGATCAACTGTAAAAATGCTACCAATGATGTATTTAGACAATGTGTCTAGTTGACCTAAAGAATCTTTACTTCCCACAATACACTTGGGTGCTATAAATTTAAGAATAGGAATTGTGTTATCAATAGCCTTATAGGCTTGTGCATTACACTTAGTAATCTTCTTAATAGAATCCAATAATACCTCTGTCACGTTCATTGGTTTGAACTCTGTCATTGAAGTACCAGATGTCTACCCAACTGTTTTCACAATTTCCATGCTATTCGTTGTAGTAATAACTTTGCTTGTTTCGACCTCTAGTAGGTTAGTTTGTGTTTGCATTTCTACTAGCAAAGGTTTAGGCTTTTTAGCTATTGCTGGTGGTGCTATCTTTGTTTGAACCTATACCTCAGCCTATTTTTGTTCCTGTTTCTCAACCTATGCCTCAGAGGGTTTCTTTGTGCTCTCTACTGCCAATTTTTCAGATGTAGTCTCGATATGCACTTCTGGTTTCTCTATATTTACCTTTGATTATTTTTCAGTTTCATTTACCGGTGCTTCAGATGGTTTCTCAGTGGTGTCCTCTATTGGTTTCTCTGTATCTGTAGGTTTTTCAGTTCTTCTACTTACAGTCTCACTAACTCCAACCTCAACATATGCAGTCAGTGGCTTAGTAGCTGCATCTTTCTTCTTGTCCTTAGTGGTCTCTTTGTCCACCATTATGTTTACCTCTTGGGTGTCTATATTCATAGTGTACAAAACTTCAGACTCAGGATTTGTATCCTCTTGAGGAGTCTCCATACTCTCTGTAGCCGGTTGATTGACAACGGTTTCTATCGGTGGAGTATCAGAAAGAGGTGGGGGTAAGTTATCAGTTATATTTAGGTTTGGAGTTTCGCCTTCCTTACCTTTCCCCTTATCCCTGTCCTTTTGATAGACTCTGATAGTCTTAGGTCTTTTAAGTTCTTCCTGTTTCTAATTTTCAATAGAGAATATGTCCCATTGATCCTCACTCTCTTCAGAAATTTCATTCATTCTTCCTGCCATAAGTGCTACATGTTGGTGACCAATTGAAAATATTGTCTGGTTGGCTTCACTGATTAATCGATCAATCTCTTCAGGTGAGTTCACTAGGTGAACTACAAGTAATTTCTCAATTTTTATTTTCTTATCCTGTTCAACAATAGCTACCCTTCTAGCTTCAAGTCTTCTCTAGAGATCAATGGGTATTTCATCAACAATTTCCATCAAAAATTTCTTGTAGATGTCCAAATGTAAGATTACACTATTTTCTATGCTTTCTCTGTCATCAGTGGAAAGTGTGTTATATAGTTTGCTAATGTTTTTCAGCTTTCCATCCTCTATTATTTTACTTAAGAGTTTGTCTAGTGGAGAAATGTCTTGTTTTACCTTCTTCTTCTTTGGAGTTAACTTATTAACTATAGGCCTCATTGCCTATTGCTTTTGTCTTGTTCTCCTTGGTGTGGGTGAGGGTACCGGTGAGGGTTTTCTTTTCCTTTCTACGCTTTTGAATACAGTCAGTATATCACTTTCAGAAGAAGTTACAATCGGTAAAAGATGAGTTTCTAGTTGAAGTCCTTCCAACTCACTTTCCTTAATACTAGTTTGCTTCAATACATCCTCCTTAATTTCTTTAGCTTGTCTAGTTCCCTTCCTCACTATTTGCTCAACTTTCTTAACTCTTTTTTGTGACCGAATACCACTCTCAATTGTTTCTGCATTTCCAATGAATTTCTCATATGGTTCCTTTGGTGCTTCAAGGAGAGCTTTTGCATAAGTTTCAATTATGTTATCATCTGTTTCATATCCCATTTCAGTTACCCAAATAGTTATAGGGACAACTGCCTCCATCCAGATTTTATCGTTCTTGATTACAAAACATATTTCTTTTTGATATTTATCTACAATTGCTTGAGACAGCCTAATTCTTTTCTTCATTTGAGCCTTCAGTGCTTGAAAATGTTCATTTATATTTTTCTCTCTGTTTTCTCCCATGTTGTTTAATGTATCCAATAGTTGCTTTCCTACTAGTATATCAAAGCCAAAGTCTTTTCTACCAGTACTAGGTACTTCTTTAGTAATGTGCAACATCAAACATACAAGCAAATTTCCAAATCTAAAATTTCCTTTCTTGTCTCCTTTGATCTTCTTCAGATTGTCTATCAATTCATCGTTAAGCCATTCACAGATGTCAATCTTAGCATTGTTGTTTACTAAGTCATAAGCACTTTTAATACAAAAGCTAGATACTGAGTTTAACCTATTTGCATGTGTGGCTTTATAGCTAAGGATCATAGTGACAAATCTAACATTTATGTCCTTTACATCATTGACTCTAAGTGATCTCTTGTCAAATGTTGCGCCGATTAGGTCCATTACTGTGTCATTAGAGACCTTTTTATTTCTATCAGGCCTGCTACCCGTGGAAGGTAATCCTGTTACTACCTTAACCACTTCTTTTGTGATCTTATGAATTGAATCCAACCAAAAGAACTCCCCATGAACTCTACTTAGCACAATCCTTATAACATCCTTGGGAAAATCCAGGATACTAAGGATTTCAGTAAAACCTAGGGTTTCCACTATCTTATGTTATGGTTTGATATTTCCAGATTCATCACATAAAACAATCCTCTACACATTCTTCATTTCTTCATCTCCTAGTTCCTCTATGTGATAATGTATGTATATCCTAGGATCCTCTGCATAAACTACTCCTTTAGGAATTTGAGAAAATGCACCTAGGGTATCATCTTTCTTCGCTATTTCGGGATCAAGTTTGAAAATGGGTCTAGGGTGCTTGATAACCTCAATCACAGTAGGGTTTGCAATAAATTCAAGAGTGGATGAGGAAGCCATAGTTATAAATACCTTAATCTGATTTAAGGATGAGTGCTTGGATGAACTGCTTCACTTTTCGCTAAGGATGCCTTTGCATGGGACTTTTCATGCTCTCAAAGATTTGAATGCTCAGTGAATGAAAAAGGAGCCAAAACACTTACTTTATAATGTTATTTTCTCTAACTAACACATTTGATGCTTATTAGTTAAGTCACAACTTAACTCATCTGTCAGTAAAGAAGTAATTCAACTTCTCACCATCAACTAAGGGTATAATAGCATGTTTTTGAATTTGATGCTAAACCCCCAAAGGATTTTCCTTCAGTTAGATGAACAGTCTCCTACTGGTGGAGTGTTACTCTATTCTGTCGATGGAGGAGTATTCCCATCAACATTCTGATCTGACTTTCTGATCCATTGTTTTGAGAATTCTTTCTTTACCTCTTCAACTTTTTCTTTACCTTTCAAGCTGGGTCCTTTGTTATTTGTCGGTGATGTCTTGCTTCTACAAAATTTTGCAATATATCCAAGTTTGTTACAAGCATAACAAGTCACATTGTTTTTCTGAATAGCTTTCCCATATCCTATGCTGGTTTGTGTTCTGCATTGATTAGATAGATGTCCAAATCTTCCACAAACATAACATCTTACATTCATTCTAAATTGTGACCAACTTTGTTGCATTTAGAACATTGACCGGTGGGTGTATTAGTGTTCTGATAATTTGTAGATCTACATTGATTTTCTCTATGACCATACTTGTTATAGTTAAAGCATTTCCCATTAAATTTGTAAGAATTAGGTTGTCTTATTGGTTTGCAATGATCATGATTGTTTGCAATATTGGAGCTTTAACCAACTTCAAAACCAAAGCCATTAGCATCACCATTTGGTTTCCGATTCTTCAGCATGTCATCAAGTTCTTCTGAACTTTTCTTGAATTTTTCTTTGTGTTGATTTGCAGCAGCCAGTTCACTCTCCAAGATTCCTTTTTGTCTCATGAGTTCAGTTCTATCATTTTGTGTATCTATCAAATCTATCTTTAACATATCGTTTTCATGACTAAGTCTTGTGTTTTCATTTCCAGCATCATTCAGTCTTCTAACCAAGTCCTCTTCATTCTTCTTCTAATTTTTAGTTTCTTTACAAATCTCATAGTCATATCTTGCATCTCATTCTTCATTGTACTGTTCTCTTGTCTCAGTTTGTTTACTAGATCATTAAGAGTTTATTTTTCATCTTCATCATTCTGCATCTTTTCACAAAGTTCTCATCTCTTATTCCTTGCTATAGTGAAATTTTCTTGAAGTCCTCGAATAATATCCTGTGCAGCCTTTACATCATCTTCAAGTTCAATATTCTTCACTTTTTCTGCATCATAGTCTGAAAGAGCTGTTTCCAATTGCTTTATCAAGTTTTCCATCTCTACCAGTGTCAAGGTCTTCCTGAAGCTGTTAGGCTTTTAAAAATAGAGGACCAAGCTATGATACCAATTGTTAGGATTCCCAAAGATACTAAGAGGGGGATGAATCAGTATCTGACCAGTATAAGAATTTATCTGAATTATAACATGAAAATCATATCAAAATTGTGTACTGGTAAACCAAAATTAATGCAGTAAATAAGAGCAATAAACACAACATAAGAGACACACCATAACACGGTATTTTTAACGAGGAAACCCAGTGTGGGAAAAACCTCGGTGGGCTTTGTGACCCATAATATTTGCTTACTGGCGAACAAGGGAATATTACTGTTTGCAATGGGGGCTTGCACATGTAGGAAGGCCAAGTGCCTAGAGCTCATTGCTCAGTTACAAAAGAAGTCTCACTGACTTACACAAATGGATTATACAAATCCAATGTCTTGTACTATTTCAGATCAACATCTACTATGCTAGATTTAGTACCGGTTTAAGCTCTGCTACATACATAAACCCTTATCCAATATCTACCTTACAATTCACATATTAGGTCTGCATTAATCCTTCCATCTATCACTCCCTAAATGATCTACAATGATCTCATACATATATGAGTCATATTACAATCCGCCAAGTCATCTTACAAAAGATTTTACAATTAAATACAAAATACATTTAAACAAAATTCATGTCGGCCATGGTGTCGGTGATCAATCTTTTTGGTACTAGTGATCTGTTTGCCGATGTTGAGTCTGTCGATGCCGGTGCCTGCCCGTATCATAGGATTGCAAGGTTGCCATCAATGACAATACCTTCAATCACCTACAATTTCTCATTGGAGTGTGCATTTTCCAACACACGTTTGCTTCTCTAAACACATGTGAGATTATTACATTCTCAAAGTTACCAATGAGGGATTTGGCTTCATCTATCCAATTTTTGATGGTCCATGAGGGGGAGGACTTACCTAAATGGCATTCAATAATATTTTTTGACTCTCCCTCAATCCATAGATTTTAAATATTCAATTTTATACCAAGGTCAATGACATGGAAAGCTACTATGGCTTCGGCTAAGTGATTTGATTGAGAGCCCAAGGGGAGTTCCATCATTGAAATAAAGTTACCATAGTGATCTCTTAACACCCCCCCACTCCCAGATGGCCCGGGTTACCCTTGGCCAACCCATCAAAATTAGCTTTTTTCC